>NC_056584.1:15604706-15719706 GCF_018340385.1 Cyprinus carpio | reverse complement strand
TTTGAGCTAATTCATGTGTGTGAACAATGTGTTTGTGTGCATTTAGTCCTGTCATTTTCAGTGGTAAACCCAATGCATTCAGACATCAAAGTGCTCAGATAGCGGGAAATAATATACAAGCAACATTCATGTCAGACTCAGATTCAGCTCTATTCCTTAAACATCTAGGAAAAAAATGCCATAACATTTGTAAGTCACTATCTGCTAAATGAAAAAAATTTAAAATGTAAATGTATAAAATCCCTTTTTGTTGATTCACTACACTATTAACCTTTTGATAACCTGCATAAAACACATTTTACAACAAAGCCTAAATAAATATATACCTGTACCAATATAAAAACTGCTTTGCATTATTTGCTTTAAAATATTGTGTTTGTATGTGCATCGTCTTCAATTCTGATTTTTATTACCTATTTTCCATACAAATCTACACAACTTTCCTCATGTGCGTACACACACACACACACACACACACACACACACACACACACACACACACACACACACACACACACACACACACACACACACACACACACACAGTCTTGCACATTCTGACCTTCTCTTCTACATGTGACAGAGCTCCTCGGGCCAGTGCATCCTCCTGAATCCACATTACCACTGTCCTCAGCCTGTCATACTGTCCGCAGGCTATTAGAGTTACATCACAACTCCACAATCAAACACGGACTATATATACACACACTCAACTTACATGCATGCATGCAATGGCTTCTGAAAATTGAGCATGGCCATCATAGGAATAAATGAATTTTTAAAATATATTCAAATAGAAAACAGCTTTAAATTGCAATAATATTTCATAATATTTGCTGTATTTTCGATAAAACAAATGCAGCCTTGGTGAGTATAAAATTATTCTTTAAAAAATAAAATAAAATAAAAAAAACTAATAATAATAATAAAAAAAAACATACCAACTCCAAATCACATTTTTTTAAATCATAATTATATCATAAGTATACATAAATATTACGTTTTAAACTTTGCTGCATAAATATCCCATATTTGAGGAGAAATATGCTTCAAGTTCTTGTGAAACTTGAAAAAAAGTGGCAAATATAACCATAAACTAACACTGAAAAGTGACACATTTAGGGATGAGAATATCATACAGACTTGCAAATTGACTAATCTGAGCAACATCATAGCCAAATGCTAACAATCATTAAAAACACCTTAACAACACCTTAGCAACAACATGGCAACAAATCCTAGCACCTTAACACCTAACACCTTAATAACCTAGCATCAAGCAATGAGTTTAACATGCACAATATTCATTTGGGATGTAGCAATTAGGAAGAGGATGATGACGACCATAATTTACAATGTTTTTATTAAATCGTTAAAAACTAATTTAGTCAAATTAAAAATATTTTATGACATGGCATCCATATGCTAGTAGTTAGCATTTTAGCATGAAAATATTGTGTATTTGTGAACTCACAGGCTGACGATAGGACGATATGACTATGGAGCATTTTGCCCAACACTAAACCGGATTCACAGGAAAAATCTAGTTAGTCACAGTGAAGAGGACAACAAACATCTGTTTGAGCGTGTCTAAAAGATCCAGGTTGAGCCACCAGGGAATGTCTCCTGAGAAAGCCTGTTTATTCTGAGTGGTGCGCTTTTACTTTGAGTTACTTGTTTGTCTGATGGTTGCTCAGAGTCAGCGAGAAAGAGAATGGGTTAGGTAAAACATGGAAACAAAAAAGCGTCTTAAGGGTTCTCTGCTCTGCGCTTGTGGATGGAGGAAGGTTGGTCCAAAGCATATGGCTTTAATGTTCTGAATGAACTGCACCCACAAATAGCACTCTTTATTTAAAAATCTGCACAGGATGCAATTTTCCATCTTGTAGATTGATAATTATTGTTAAAATTATGGTAAAATTGTACAATTTTGTTTTAATAAATACAAAAATAAACCACTTACAACTAAAATCAAAATGCTACAAATGAATTTACACATTACAACATTCAAATATAGATTATGCAAATGTTTATATTTGCTTAAGGTTACATTTTACAGAGTTATTAGATGATAAGTGTATTCAAGACTAAACTTAAGTGATTGTTAGATAATGACAAAAGATAATAGTAAAAATAGAAGCTCTAGTGGGCTCAGCATGAGATATATATATATATATATATATATATATATATATATATATATATATATATATATATATATATATATATATATATATATATATATATATATGATTAAGCAAGTATTTAATTGATCAAAAGTAACTGTAAACACATTAATAATGTAAATAAATTTGTATTTTTAAATAAATGCTGTTCTTTCAAATTTTCTATTCAACAAATAATACTGAAAATGTATCTTTTTCACAAAAAATACTAAGCAGCAACTGTTTTTAGCGTTGATAATAATAAAAATGTTTCTTGAGCACCAAATCAGCATTTTAGAATGATTTCTAATGATCATGTGACACTGAGAACTGGGGTAATGGCTGTAGAAAATCCAGCATTGCCATCACAACAATAAATTACATTTTACAATATATTAAAATAGAAAATGATTATTTTAAATTGTAATAATATTTCACAATATTAAAATTTTTATTGTATTTTTGATTAAATAAATGCACATTTGGTGAGAATAAGAAACTTCTTTCAAAACCATGAAAATAATTCCGACTCCAAACTATTGAACAGTAGTGTAAATTAAAAATAAAAAGTCTAATAATGGTCAATAACCAATATGCTATTTAGTGCATTCATAGTGTGTATTTCTGTAGAAGTGAGAAATAAAATGGAAAAACAGACAGGCAAACACAGAAACAGAGAGAAAGAGTGAGTGACAGTGCAAAAGAGAGAGACCAGCTGTGTTTATAACTGCAATATTGGCGTTTCGGTAAAGCGCACAGTAAGCACATATTCAGTGCTTTCTCTACTCTTGATTGAGCAAATGCAGCTCAAAAAGCCAGAGAAAGAGATCTGAAACTGAGTCTTTGAGGCGAGGGAGGTGTAAACTATAAACAAAGGACATTTAAGAGCACACAATTCGCTGTTCAGAAGGCATTGTCCAAATAACAAGTTCCTATGAGAACACTGACCGCTTCCATGTGTCTGCAGTGGACATGTAAAGGTTTGACAAGTATGCAGTTTTGCTTCATTAGAGGAACATGAATATGACTGACAAAAGAAAAAACTCTCTTTCCCACCACAAAATGTTCACTATTGAGGAGGATAAAGGCTTTTATTATTTGTAAGTCAGTTAATGTTGCAGCTTTCCACGAACAGCTGTGGAAAGTTCAAGTGGTAGAAAGTGGTTAAATGACCAAGCTGTGTGCCGCATGCTGAATGTTCATCTTTCATAATGTGCCATGTTTGTTTTCTATGTGTGTGTGTGTGTGTGTTTTGTAAATGTGTGTACAGTGTAGCCGCCTGCCTAACTACCCACGCAGCATCGCAACATGGGCATCCCACTGATTAATCACTGTTTTTTTTCTTTCTTTCCATCTCTATTCATTCCTGGTGTCCCTTCTCTGTCTCATGGCTTTTATGTGACTGTATTCCTTGCTGTTGTCTTTGTATCCTCTTTTCTGGCATGTTTAGACTTGTGTAATGTGACACTTTTATATTTATAATCAGACCCACAGTGTTCCTGAAAATTCTGTGGTTCTTCTGTGAAAATTAGTTTGAAAAATGTTTTTTGCCTATACAGTTAAAGTCACTGAGGTGTAATTCTTTTATTGAATGGGCAAAAACAATGAAACACATTCTTATAAATGTAGTTTGAATGGAGCTTAAACATAGTTCAGGCAGACCACGGCGTGACAGCTCATTCTAACTCCTCCCACTACAATTAAATAGAGACAGAGCGACACACGTCACAATCTGAAAACCATGCTCGCTTGCGTGTGGGGGGGGGGGGATAATCCAACCCTCTCCATTGATTTTGTTTTGCGGGAAGCTGCCTCCTTTCATTTCTGACTTATAACAAAAAACAGAACAATGTCTAAAAGCTGCTATGTGACAAAGTGTACAGTAAACAAGCTTAAACGTCCTACTTTTATTAAAAGAGGTAAAAGTCTTACCTCTCAGGTAGGTCTTTCAGGGTGTCTTGGAAGGGTGAGGTTTCAAAGTCAAAACTTCTTGCTACTGTGGTTCCTCAAGGCTCAGTGCTTGGACCTCTTCTCTTCTCCATCTACATGTCATCATTAGGATCTGTCATTCAGAAGCATGGCTTTTCTTATCACTGCTATGCTAATAACACTCAACTCTACTTCTCATTCCAACCAGATGATCCCACAGTAGCTGGTTGCATTGCAGCCTGTCTGAGAGACAATTCTAGCTGGATGAAGGACCATCACCTTCAACTCAACCTAGCTAAGACAGAACTGCTCATGGTCTCAGCCAACACAGCACTTCATCACAACATCTCTATACAGTTGGTTTCGTCAACAATAACTCCATCCAGGACAGCAAGGAACCTTGGAGTTGTGATCGATGATCAGTTCAGCTTCACAGACCATATTGCTACAATGGCCCTTATACAACATTAGGAAGATTGGACCCTTCCTATCAGAGCAGGCTGCACAACTCCTTGTCAAAGCTCTTGTTCTCTCCAGACTGGACTATTGTAATGCTCTCTTGGTGGGCCTTTCTGCATGTACTATCAAGCCTCTGCAACTGATCCAGAATGCAGTGAGAGTGGTCTTTAAAGAGCCGAAAAAAAGCTCACGTTACACCTCTCTTTATCAGTTTACACTGGCTACCAGTAGTTGCTCGCATCAAATTCAAGGTGCTGATGTTTGCCTACAAGACAACAACTGCCACTGCACCAATATACCTAAACTCGCTAGTTCAAACTTATGCTCCCTCCAGAAGCTTGTGCTTCTGCAAGTGAACGACACCTTGTGGTGCCATCCCAAAGAGGCACAAAATCACTCTCACGAACCTTTTCCTGTACTGTGCCCAGCTGGTGGAATGACCTCCCTATCTCAATTCAAACAGCTGAGTCTTTGGCCATATTTAAAAAATGTCTAGAGTCACATCTTTTTCGCTAGCACCTGATGAACTAATAATTGCACTTACATATTCTATTCTATTCTGTTCTATTCTATTTTATTCTATTAAAAAAAAACTTAGCTATGTGTACTGTGCTAGACTAACTGAGACTTGTCACAGCACTTGTATACTGTTGCTCTCTCGTTCGTCTGATAACTTCTATTGTTCTCCTCATTTGTAAGTCACTTTAGATAAAAGCGTCTGTTAAATTATTAAATGTAAATGTAAAAAAAAACAGAACTACGTTTTTATAAAGTGCAACGTAGTCATATTACTCTGAGAACTACACCCATTGGAGGGAAACATAATTGGCATCAGGAAACATTAATTATTGTTAACCACGTGAAATAATTATTTCACCACCCTATTTGAACCTGAGAGGAGGAGATATATTGAGAAACTGCATTTTATTTTGTATGTTTCCTGTCGCACAGACAAATATTAAGTCAGCTTTGAGTTCTGTCGGACAGACGCATTAAGACAGCTTTCAGTCCCTAGTCTGTCACACAGACACATGTTAAGACGGCTTTTAGTCACTATACTAGTTCATCACAAACATTCACACCTACACAGAACAGTTTTTAAACGGATGAAGGGATTTGTTCCCTGCCAAATTTCGCTTCAGATTTAGTTTAGTGATCTTGAACTCACAATTCACTGCATCGACCAGTATAAGCAACTTGATTGGAAGTGACTTCAGAACAGTTCAGTCAAGAACAGCCTTCCCTACATGAAGAAGTGTGACATCAGTAAGATCAAGCATCTTCATCACATCTGAATGTACTTCATTCTCCATTCATCTGAATGGGTCTTCATAAGCTAAGCTAAGTTTTCCTTTTATGCTCATACTTAAAAGTTATAAGGGTTATTGGCAACGTGCTTGTTGGAACATATACAGTTTAGCAAATTGTGTTTATCATTGGAACATTCTCGTTGTTTGTCAAAGCTGTTTTTAGGAATCATGCTGTTGATCAAAGTTTTTGTGTATTACTGGAAACATACTTGTTGCTCAGGCTTTTGATTATTAGCAATTGCCTGCAGTTAAGGAGACAACGATCTCTTATCTTCAAGTAAGTTAACTGTTATACTCCATTTTGTTGGGGATTCATTACCCGAGAACTGTATCGCCGATTATAATTTAAATATGCATTCTCCGCTGTGCTGAGACAAGAGAGCATCCTCAAAAGTTAAGATTGGACAGAGAATCAGTAGCTGCGCTCCCTGATTGATCTTAGAATTGAACAATTGAACTCACTGAGGTTTGCTTGTGGACCGCTCAGAATCTGAACCCTTCAGAGCAAAGCCTGCCACCAAAATAATGTTCAGGACCTCTACAATCAAACAGAGTGATCCTGACTGAAATAAAGATAAATTAAGTCATATAGGTTTGGAATGACATAAGGGTGAGTAAATGATGACAGAATTTTCATTTTTGGGTAAATCAGTGTTTTTCATTAGTTTTAGTTTTTATTTATAGTATGTATAGTTTAGTTATTTTAGTACTCCAGTTGAAACTGGAAATGTTGAAAATGTATTTTGTTTTATTTCTGTTAATTATTATTTTATTTTAAGCAATGTTTTTTTTATGGTTTTAGTTTTAATTTTAGTTAATAACCCATGGGTGAACTATGGCTATAACAACACTAAGTATTTTAGATGATTCATAGAACTTTCATGTGTCTACCCAACAGAAATGTAGAAAGAAAATGTTTGGCTGAGCACTAAAAAGATAAAAACCATACTCCTCATGACATCAGCATGGCAACCACAAAGAGAAAATAGACAGGTGAAAAAAAAGATAAGAGCAGGCATTTTAATCATCTGCCCGAGCCTCCATGTGTAGTCACATTTTATCTGAGCAGTCCTACACACTCTCTCTGCCGTAAGTCTAATGTATTCGCTCAGCTCTCAAAGGTCAGGTCACATGACTCATCTGCTAGCCAAATGTCCAACTGCGTACATAGAAATACAAAAACAGTAGCACACTTCAGTTAGAGGAAGTGAACACAATATAATAAGATGAATGATGATGATGGCAGAGCAGCTTTGTCACAGCAGGACATGGCAAATGCAAACACTTTAACAGCGATTTGATTTTATAGGTTAACCATAATTGTTTAGATCAATCATTTTTTTTTATTAAATGTCTATACTGAACTATTTAATCTGAATCAATGAAATTGTCAAAAAAGTGGGTAAACATTTTGGGTAAAGTTAATTTTTGATATTGGTTCAAAGCTTATAATCCATTATCATGGCTTCCAGTCAGTCACTGTTATTGCCTGAGCAACATTAAATGCAGTGTGACAGACAATATGAGTTGCTGGATGAAGAGATAATTAACAGCTCATTAGCTCCAGTAATCAAGCGAACGACGGGTTGCCTGATTATTTTGATGCATTTGTGAATATTCAGAAAGTGCGAGGAGGATCTGTGCACAGGCAGGACTCCTAAAGATTCACGGGAGAACACAAGAAAAATTCAATTACTACACATACACTAAGTATGAAAGAATGCTGAGAGAGGGAGTTTCTGCCTGCAAAGCCCAATAAAACGAAAGAAAGAGACAGCTTACATTCTCAGGAATAAAATAATTATAATTTATTAAATAATTATTAAATATTATGATAGTTAAAACATTTATTAAAATATTACTATTTATTTGAAGAAAATACAGTAAAAAAAGAAAATACAATTTAATAAAATACAGTGCTTTCAGATTAAAAATATATTATACAATATTTCTTGTTACGGCAAAGATGAATTTGTAGTTTTACAGTTTCCAGTGTCACATGATCTTTCAGAAATCATTCTAATATGCTGATTTGGCACAAGAAACATTTCTTAATATGATAAATATTGAAAACAGTTGTGCTCTTAATAATTTGGTGGAAACCATGATCAGGATTCTTTGATGAACAAAGTTCAAAAAGAAAGTTCAATAGAAATTCCAAATATAATTGTTAAATAAATGGTGAAAATCCAGGTTTGAATATCAGGATATGAGCCAGACTTATTCTCTAGTGTAATGTGTTGACATCTAGATGTATTAAAGAAAGAATAGTTTTTAACAGTAGAGTAAGGAAACCCCTTAACCTGTGCCAAGGCGCCAGGCTGGTGTTGGAGACGGGTGGGGGAGCGGGCATCTGGACACGAGCGAGAGCTTAAGAGCACAGCTCACTCTTTAACGGCGAGATCAAGGAGATGCTTGGCAAGAAACACAGCCTCCTAAAACACCAGGAACCCACTTGGAAACATTCACCCAAATCCACCCACCAAAAAAAAAAAAAAAACACAAACAAAAGCAGGCAGGCCACGCTGTGTTACGGACGCAAAGCTGCTCAGTTTACACCTCCTAACAGCAGAGCCGGGTCGTTACACACTGAGCTCACTGCAAATACAATGGCTCCCCATGGAAACTGACCTCCTGCTCTGTTTCATTTCTGGACAGATGTCAAATCATAAGTTTGTTCTATCTCATCATCCATAAGACTTGACATTCCTCTGTATTCACTGCAGATGAAGTGTTCCCCTCAAGCCTAAAACACTCCCCTTTTTTACTTGAACCACATATAAAGCATTAAAGTCATGCCAACACATATAAAATAACAATATTTATGAAATACAGTCGCCCCAAAGTATTTGCACACTCAAGCCTCATTTAAAAATATATGCATTATTTCACTGCATTAGAAACCAAATATCAAGCTGAGTAGCTTCTCCAAACAAATAACAATAAAGTAATTTCCACAATTAACTTTACTTTTACTTTTTTGTCACTTTTCTATTTTTTTTTTAATTGTCTCAATTTTGAATATACACTAATGTTCAAAAGTTTGAGGTCAGCAAGATTTTTTAAAATAAATTAATACTTTTATTCAACAAAGACTTTAAGACTTTATGTTCTTTTAAACATACTATTTATCAACAAATCCTGGAAAAAAAGTATTTTTGCAAAAAAATATCAAGCAGGACTACTGTTCTCAACATTGATAATAATAAGAAATGTTTCTTGAGCACCAAATCAGCATATTAGAATGATTTCTGAAGGATCGTGAGACTCTGAAGAATGGAGCAATGACTGCTGAAAAATTTAGCTTTGCCAACACAGGAATTCATTATATTTAAAGATATATTAAAATAGAAAATAGTTATTACAAATTAAAATTAAAACAATATTTCAAAACTTGTTCATAACATTACTGTATTAACATACTGCATTATTTTTTTTGTTCAACACTGTCCAAATACTTTTTGGTGCCACTATTTAAAAGTTCCATGTATGAAGTTCCTGAGCAGCAAACAAACTGAGCAGTGAAGTGGAATCAGATACTAACAGTGGGCTGTAGTAGATCCTGTCTACAGCAAACACATTGCAGGGGGAAAGAGGAGAGCTTTGAAAGAAGAGGGAGATGGTCAATCAATAGACCCACACAGTATCGATGACCCCTTTGTTCATCCTCGCCTCTCCCTCAGACCTGTTCTAATTGGTCTCTTTACAATATTCAAGAGTGTGGAGCATGATGTAGCCTAGTGCATGGAATTACACAGAGGATCTACACCAACTGTGCAAATAATTATGAGGAAATAATGAGGAACAGATTGGAAATGTCACATTGTCTGCATTTCAATTAATACTAATTCTGTCAGAAATTAAAAGTGGGTGTGAATGTGTTTACCATGAGATCTTGTACAGACATTAACCAAATTCAAAATCAAACTCAGTCATAGCAGCTGATAGAGTTGTGTTCTGCTGACTTTTCTTAGAGCACCAATATTTTTTATAAGCCTTAATCTCTTCTTTAGGTGACCTACTGTATCTGGTCTTCACCTTGGCCAGAAATCCGCTGTTAACCTTTGAACTGGTCACTGCTCATGGATCTCTATGGTTTGAAATACACATGTTCTCTAGCCAGGGAGCCCCAAGAGAAACACACTCATAAGCAACAAAAGAGTTAGTGTAAAAGAGAGTAGGGTGTCTGACTACACTCATAAGCAACAAAAGAGAGTTTTGGGGGGGGGGGGACCCGCCCCGCGACTAACACCTATGTGGACTCATAAACCAGAGGAGAACAAATAAAACACATGATCTGACTTACTGATGACAAGAGAGTCCTGATACAGGACTAACACCTATGTGGACTCATAAACCAGAGGAGAACAAATAAAACACATGAGGATATTTCATTTTAGAAAACATCACTTGATCTTAAAGTTCATAGAACCTAGTTTATAATCCCATTATGGAATTCTACCCTCAAAAAACTGATTTTCAGAAGTGAAATATAGCATGAGTTCTTGCTTAATAATCAAATTGAGGTGTTGTTTCCATTGTGACATTACTCATCTGTCATGCTAAGTTCCTTACAAACAACAATAATTGTCCTGTTTCATCTGTGCTATTGAACCAAAAAAGCTGGTATGTTGTGTGAGGTTTTATGTGTGTGTTGTGCTAAACTTCTTACCAGGCGGTGTGCAGTTCTTTTCAGCATTGGGCCCAACCTGCACCTCATCAGTATAGTTGCTGTCAATGTCAAATTCCTGCAGCAGCCTGCGACTCTCCCACCTCTCACTATCTTCAGCTGAGAGACTGGAGATGCCATAACCTGTAAAACACATGGAAAAATCATTTCCATTAATCATGGCAAGATTTACCTAAAGCAGATTTATTTGGGTTGCAAAAGATATGACAGATTCTCATATTTGACACAAGGGGCCCACTTTCAAAACAGAAATAAATACCCAAATTAAAATAATTATATGACAGAATATGTGTGAAGTATTACCTAAAAAATATTTAGTACTTTCTATTAAGTAGGTACTTCTTGCCTCTAATCTGCCAATATAATTTACACTACCGTTTGGGATTGGTAAGATTTATTTATGTTTATTTTTTTGAAAGAAAACTCTTATTTTCATGCATTTATTAGATCAAAAATATAGTAATACAGTATTGTGAAATATTATTACAATTTAAAATAACATTTTTCTATTTTAATATAATATATGATATTAAATAATATATTATTATAATTATGATATTATATAATATATTGTCATTTATTATAGTAATGGGAAAATTTCATCAGCCATTTCAAATGCTGAGTGATATCCATGCTGGCTGTGTAGACAAGCATTTTTCTGGGGTTCACTTAAACTTATAGCAAAAAACTACAGTATAAAAAAGAATGCAGATCAGTTTGTATACTGAATGTAATTTGGACAGCACAAATTCATAACACATGTTCAAATGGAAAAGACAGAGACAGTATTTTAGTCGGTCACTGTGACAGTCATTCACATTTATTAAGTAGTCACTTTTATCCACAGACATCCGACAGACACACTTGATGTGTGTAGATCTGACACTCACAACCAAACTGAGTTGAGATGGCTGAAAAACATCTGCTTTTCTTAACATATAAAAATGACTGATGGCCACTGGTAATGTATTGGCTTTAAATGTCATAGTGTGAATTGCAAACTTGTTCCCAATCTATTATTATCCAGAGTTATAATACAAACTAAAATTCTCAACACAGTTGAGACTCACAGTCGCGGATCTAAGTTAGGCTCATCACAGTGTTGTTTTGGACAGGTTTGACCTGTCCAGCCCAGTATTACTGTGTGATATCTCCTGTTCACACTGCATTCACAGGGACATAGAGAGTTGAAATGTGTTACATACTGTTAAACTCTAACAGGCTCCACTTCTCATTTGCGTTACTGTGAGCAGCAGAGCCCCGGCAGTCTGCTGGCAAATATTCATGAGGGCCGTCTGTGGTGCGGAGTGAAGCAGAGGCGTAATAAAAGTGACATCACGCGGCGAATGCTCCTGCGGCAGTGCCTCTGTCCGGGCTTGTCTGGGCTGGGAGGGGGTGATTATTCTGGTAGTACTGTCATCTGGGTCGCTCTGTCCTAAAGCGCCTTTGCCCTTACTCCACTCTGCTCAACCGTCTTCCTGCGCTACTCTTTTCAGAGCGCCGGCCCCCATTTTCCTTTCTAGTCACTATAAATAAACCTTTATATTTATAAAAAAATATATATATAATAATAAAAATAGCACTCACGATAGGGCTTGGGGGCTACATGGTGCATTATGCCGTGACGCATTTTGACATTGTGATGTGACGCAAACGGCGATACAGAACTGGGATATGGTTGTTAGGAGAGCGTCAGAACACCCTGTTCTTCTTCTGCACTGATAGGAAACTTGAGTTTGTCTTCATCAACAAAAAGACAAAAAAAGAAAAAAACTGATCCAAGCACTGACATTCCTAGTGGAAAATGTTTAATAATTCATCGTCCCCTGAGATGTCAAAAGAATCATGTAGTGAAGCAAAGACGGTTGTGACAGTTTTGGAAAATGTGACACCTTAGCGTCTTCCTCATAGTAAAGAGACAGTAGCGATCTGTCCAGGACATTAGAGGTGAGCAAGCAAAGCACAAAACTGAGCCACACAGACACTTCATTGGTATATGATCCCTCCATCTTTCAGAGGGGAATTCATTGCGCCGTTTATTTGAACACGCTGTCTCTGTTTTTTAGCACCCAATTCACTAAAGGAATTATGTAAATTAGGTAGCAGCACAATTGTGCTCACAAACTCTATGCTGAATGCAATTTGCACACTGCAATTCTTGTTTTTGCAGGCCAGTTCTGAGTGTTAGGTTGCAGAGGATGCAGCAGGCTAGGGCTAGAGTCCCTTTGAGGCTAGTCTGTCAAAGTCCCTTTCGAGGAAAGTCATTTCACTCTGCTGCCATAACTGCAATGCCTCTGGGCAGCTGTTTCGGGCATGCAAGAATAAATCTATTTGCCAAATTCACATGTAAATAATGTATTTCAAATCAGCTACAACATTTGGCATGAACTATCCCATAAATGTTATTTATTAAGCTCAAATAGCATTTAAAAATGCATATTTCAAGTTGGTTCAGCCATTGCGCATGTGCAGTCCCAAGCGTGTGGCTCAGGACACTGACTGTTTCTATGGGAACTGGAGTTTCTAACAGCAGCTGCAGTAATGCAATGACTTTACCAGTTGGAGACTGCCTCTTTTTTTTTATTTTTTTAGAAGGCAGAACTTATTCTGATGTATTGCACACTTTTTCCTATTACTAGTAATATTAGTAAATCTTGGTAAATACATGATCTTTACATGTTGGTCATCGTCTACAGGTATTAGTAGATTGCCTGTAACTGAATGGTGAAAACCAACCATATTGTTTCATTATTTCAAATCAGCAATAAAATGGTACCATAAAGGAATCTAAATGCTGAAATTTATAATGCTCAATGATTGGTAAAAATTTGCTTACACATCTGTGTACATCTGTATAAATGCTCTTCTCCATCATTCTAATTTTGGTTAAATGTCAAATATGGTACAACCCAATTTAAAACCTAGTTAAACTGGACTGTAGGTGGTTAGTGAATAAGGTGCTGTTGTGCTGTTTTTGCACAGTAAAGTGCCCCAAATGTTTAGTGAGTCTTTATTTCTCACTCTCCAGGGCTAAAACACAACTAATTGGCTAAGTAATTAACCATGTAGTTTCCATCCTCTAACGCATGTTAAAGAGGAAAGTAGCAGCTCCATTAGAGTGAGCATAGCACAGGTTCAATGTGCCAGCTTCATTGGAAATATTGTGCTTTTTTCTGACATGCTGCACATAAATGGCATTACCTGTGTAGCGAGCCAGAATGCACACTGCACACACACATGCGGGAGGAGGCAGGAAGTTACTATGGAGATGTGATGTAACCGCAGGGACCAGAGGAGAACAGTGACGACATCACGCTCAGATGAACACGGCTAATCGCACACAGAAAACACATCAGTACATTTGCAGAGGATTAAAAAAAAAGAAACCACGTGAAATAAACAATAAACTAATGATAAGGCACAAACTCAATCTCCTAAAAAAAGAATATTGCTTTTACATTTAATTTTACATTAAGTGTCATTGGATGCAAATAACTGTAATTCTCCTTAAACATTTATATTAACAGAAGAAGGTCTGAGATACTCCACAGAAGTATTTTAGACATTTCTAAGTAATGAATGTAAAAAGTCTCGGCATGCAGCTGCACCAGAGAGCCCAACGCACCTCTGCGAGAGACCCCATTAAAGAGACAGTCCCTCAGTGAGATTGAAAATGCACATGTGGTAATTTATGGATTGTTATCCTAGTGGTATAAAAATGCATAACTTGTAACAACCAAGCTTCACACACCTTTTGACCAAAGTCAGCTCTCATGATTTTGAGCTGTTTGAGTTTGAGATTATTATATAAGGATTAAAAATAAATAAATATATAAATACATATTTCAGTCAAAGGCTAAATAAAAACTTGTTATTTAAAGTTTCTGTTTTCTATTTAATAGAATCTAAAATGTAATTTATTCCTGTGATGGCAAAGCTAAACTGCTTAATATTTTTGTGGAAATTATTTATGGAATTCTTTGCAGTGATTGTTTTTTCAGGATTATTTGATTTCAGGATTAACATTTATTTGAAAAAGAATTCCTGAATAACAGGATAGCACATTTGCACCATCACCTTAATCACCTTTATTATAAAATGTACAAAGAAAAAAAAAACAATAATGACCATTTCCAAAACTACATATAACATATTACATAACCAGGTTCTTCCCCCCGTTTGTTATATCTACAAAGACAACATGGTGCATGCCATAAAGCAAAAAGCCTCTAGCATGATGTTAAATGACCAAACCCCAGAGATAAACATGCCTTAAATGCTCAGAGTTTTACAATAAAACAGCATTAAAATTTAGCTGAAAGACAAGGACGCATAATGGCAAAGGACCTCACCCTACAAAGAAAGAGCCGTAGGTTTTTGTCGTGATGTTCACGTTAGTTCACAGAGAGCAAACATGACTGAGACAGATTATGCAACTTTACTCTTTTTACTGCAGTGCTATTTCAGGGGTCGCTGTTTGCAGATACAAAATTATCTTGAATGAGGTCAAATTACAAAATAAACTATAAATTAATGGAAAAGTAAGACAACTTTAGTGTCACTCCATGCAACTGTCATCCAACAATAATGCTCATTAAAGATTTACTCAAATATGATACTGTAATGGGCAGCATCATTAATGGAAAGGGTCTTATTTACTTCTCAGTAGTATTGCACTCACTTCTAAGTAATGAATAACAAGGCCTCTATATGCCCCAAAGAAAGCCACAGAAAGCACTGATCATCTTTCCCAAGAGTCCTCCATTATTTGCCAAGTACCAAAAGATATTTACCTGCAATATACCTGCAATATCACACTAATTTAGTTAACTGAAGTTCCTCACTTAAGCATACACTGGTCACCTTATAGGTGAAGTGTTTAATATTTGCGCAACTAGTTGCACATAACAGAATTGCAAACAAAACATTTTTTGGACAAACCGTTTATACCATCTCAAATTCACACCGTTGGATGAACCAATGATGTTAGCTATGTTTTACTTTACTTTTACTGGTTATGATCTACAAAGAAAGCCTGTCACTCACAGTGTTATTTCTAAGAAGAAAGCTTGCAGATGCTTGTACTATATACTTTGAACACTGTCAAAGAGAAAATAGATTGCTTTATCTAGCCACATCTGCAGCACATCACCTGAGGACCTGTCCCATAGAAGACTGTCCCAGATAGCAGCTGTTGCGAAGAGGAACTACACAGGAAATTCTATCCTATAGATTCAGAGTGCCCTGACACATCTGACCCCATACTGTCAAAATGGATAAATATAATACTGCATACTTCCACTCTGCCAAAACCGTAATTATCTAGTTTATCTTCATTAGGCGAAAACTTGAATATGGCACAGTACTAGTCAAACAAAGTTAGAGAGAGAGGAGAGGTACAAACAAATCAGAAGAGAAAAGGAAGGTTGAAGTTAAAGTGTTTTGGAAACACTGTATTAAATTCGTGACGTTACAGAAAGCGAACATCTGCTTGGATGGGAAACAGGGACCCCAAGGGACCACTAGGAAGTCAGCAGAAAATATCAGATCTATCTATACATAAGAAATGAGTCCTACAAATTCTGCTTTATCTATCTATCTATCTATCTATCTATCTATCTATCTATCTATCTATCTATCTATCTATCTATCTATCTATCTATCTATCTATCATTTAAGAAAAAGATCCTTATAATATGTAATAACTATTTCTTTTGGATTTAATAAAATGACAATATAAATTCAATTTTTATTAGTGTTGTCTTTATAAAATCAAACTGTTCTTTTAAAAGGAAGGCAATATTTTGCAAGGGGAAAGGTGAATAGAGAATCAATACATATAAAGGAAATAAACTCCATGTGGGATTTCTTGATTCTTGAAGGTATTGGAGATAGAAGTGGGTCTCAGGAAAAGCATGGGAACCTCCTTGTCTGTGAATTGTACACTATAGTTAATGATCAGACTATTGGGTGAATGATTAAACAAACTATCAGAAGTGAATCTATGGTGGTTATATATAAAGTCAGTGATTGGGTATCAGTAATGGCTCGTTTGTGGATGTGACAGGCCATTAATAGTCTCATTAGTGACTGCTGGCGGTGCGGCTCCTGCTGTGCATGTCTGCTGTCAGCCAGAAGAGCTGGACAAAATCCCCATCTCCACCAATCAGTCTTCAAAGGACTTGAGGGGCAGTCAGGAAGCTTTGAGGCTCTGGGCAAACCAGTGAGAGGGGCGTCACTCAGTGTAGCTTCACTACTAAATCATATTAAATGGTTACTAAATCACAAAAATGCACATTGATATTTGTCTACAGTAATGAAAGCTCTCAGTGGTCGACTAGTCAAGTTAAGCAATGAGGCTGACTAATTTAGCCATATTTTTTATATTTTTATTTTTATTTTTTAGCAACCAAAACCAGCATAATTAAAGTTATGAACAGTTAAACAGTTTCGAATATTAAGATAAACTCAGAAAATAGTTTTACACATTAATAAACATTGCTTACACTTCAGCATTTAAAATTTCATTTATATTATCAAAAACAAAACTTCACCAATTAATTTTATTAAAAATGACTAAGATCACAAATAATGTTAATAAACTGCCACAGTTAGGTTGTCAATCAAACTCTATAGGACAAATTGCACAACATCGTCATATCCATCATACTTACTTTAACCATGTAATTTTATCTTAAATCCCCACATTTCAAGTGCCATGTTGTGAAGCAATAACAAGTATTTACCAGCTTCATGCACTGTTCGGGCCTATTCTTGCACACCATTTTTTCCTCATCTTAGAGATTTACTGAAGGTTGTTGAGGTAAGATTAGTCAGATGACACATCCTTCCTTCTAACTTAACAAGATGAACAGTCCCAGATGATGAAAAGCAGTCCTACTGACATTGCATCGAATTTTGTCTTGCTTACAAACTTTATCTTGGTGGCACTGGACCACAAAATCTCTTCCTACATCACAGCTCAGACATAGCTCTTTTGGGGTAATGGCTTGTTTTGGCCACCCTCCCATTCACCTTGGGACAATCACAGATTCCACCAACTCGACCAAAACAGATATCTCTTGTCAGTACTCTCTTCCTCAGCAGGTTACATTACAAACCAACATACCACCTTCAAATATGTTTCAACTGCAGCTTTATGTAATCAGACAGAATATCAAATAAGGGCTTATATAAATTCAAAGCAGTCAAAAGATTAAAGGTTTAGAACTCATTATTCTTTCATAGTGGATTTTAATATCTTAAGCACATTTGTCTTTTTTTTACAGAGCAGAAATGCTTATTTGAATGAAAGGTAATCCTGTGTTAAAAGTAATGAGCTTAGCTTCTCATATCCTTACTCAGAATTTACACTACACTGCATGGTAGTCAGCTCACGTTTGATCTAAATCAGACAATTAAAAAGCTAATCAGTTCTTCTTCCCCTCTTAGCACAGGTAAAAGGCTATCTGAATGTGCTAGCACTCACAGCGTGCACTGGGTTGGGTTCCATGCTAATTGCTGACAGTGGAGCAGTTTAGCTATTTGAAATGTGCTATATCATCACTCAGAACACTTAAAACTCAGATTACAGCAACACTTTGTTGACACAGACGAAAAGTCATTGTTCAACTATCATACAGAGTGGCACTGGACACCCCTGATATCTGATTGGCCACACGGGGTGCCATCCCAAAAATGTAATATGATACTACTATGATGCTTAACAGTAGGGTGCCCTGTATAGTTTAGTTTAGAAAAATTGATAAAACTTAATCACACTTAATCACAAGCTTGTTAATTATTTCTGAATAATTCTCACACCAGGCTGAACACAAAAGTTGGCAGCCCTGTTTGAAGTAAGCTGAAGTTTTAGGTTTCCTGAACAACATTTAAAAAATTCACTTAAAGTTAATGTTAGATATTTTGCTCCAACCGCTGGTTAATCAGATGATAGAAATAAGAGAAATAAGTTCCAATAAACTAACATTTGAATTTATGGAATGTAAAGATAATGTGGGGAAGTAATCAGCAATCGTAGGATTTATTCATGCTTTTTTATGCTAGTTTCGAGTTATACACTGATTTTCTGTCATGGTCTATGGACCCCATGAATTAGCCTTGGCTACCCCATATATAAAACTCTAGCTCTGCCACTGTTATCATAATGTCAAATATTTTGAAAGATATGAAAAGCAGCATATTATAGGTTGCAATGTCAACAAATTCAATCGAATACTCAACAATGACATGAACTTAATCAGTTTTATCTTGTTCTCCAGAAAAAAAAAAAAAAAAAAAAAAAAAAAAAGTTAATACAGGCTTTTAAGGATGTTTGGGAAAAAATAATACAAATAATAAGAAGAAATGTTTCATGAGCAGCAAATAAGCATTTTTCTGAAGGATCATGTGACTCTCACGACTGGAGTAATGGCTGCTGAAAATTCAGCTTTGCATCACAGGAATAAATTACCATTGTCCATTGAAATGCAGGCTACTACAGTTAAAACAGGAACATACATAATCTAATAAGAACTATGGATAGATACTTCAACAAATGTTTAAATGGTTCTCTATTCCATAACACTTGCAATAAAAAATGGATAAAGACAGTAAACATGGGAACAACTTCTCAGTCTGTCTCTCTCTGCCTGGTTTAACTCTAATTTAAACAGATGGAACCTCATCTCACAACTCACAGCACCAAATAGGGGCTGCTGCACACAGACAATCAGGCTAAAGGTTTCCACCCTCACGGTTAATATCTCCCACTCTGAAAAACATCAACATACTAGCGTCTGTAATGTACGGAGCCCCGCACATGACATGCAAGAAAAAATAAATAAATCGTGCGCACGATTTGCTAATTCGTTCCCTCAATGTACTAAAACATGCACACGATTACTATTGCGTTCCCTCGATTTACTATTTCGTTCACTCGATTTGCTAAATCGTGCGCACAAATTAGCAAATCGTGCGAACGAATTAGTAAATCGTGCGCACAATTTAGCAAATCGCGCGAACGAATTAGTAAATCGTGCGCACAATTTATAAATCGAGTGAACGAAATAGTAAATCGAGGGAACGCAATAGTGATCATGTTTTAGTACATTGAGGGAACGAATTAGTAAATCGTGTGCACGATTTAGCCTACTATTTTTTCCTGCATGCCATGTGCGGGGCTCCGTAGTAATGTGAACTGAAGAACATATTGTTTTCAGTACGTAACATTTCTGGCAGGTCATCCCGGTTTGCAGAGTGCCCATACAACATGCTTGTCCTTGCTACATTACAATGTGTGGCTGGTTTTCATCTCCATACGTCTAAAATATTTCAAACATCTGTGTGCAATCCATCTGCTCGCTTACTGGCTGGCCAGAGCCTCTCTAGGAGATGTTCAGTGGTCTTGCTGTGTTCTGGCGAACTGTGTGTTGCATTTGATTTACTCGGTCAGAGCGGTTTTGGCTTTAGCAAACTCCATAAACAGATGCAATGCAGGGCCTGAGCTGCTCTTACCGCAGCACAAACATAAAGAAGGTGGAGTGTAGGGGCATCATAAATCACACCTCTAATGAGGACATTTAGAGCATGCTTTATAAAAAGTTGAGTTAGGTATGTAGGGCACCCCCTCCTCCCTGAATTAATGACCTGCGCTACACGTGAGGGCAGCGGCAGGAGAGGCATGTGGAGGGATTCAGGAGGAGCCGGCAGATAGAAAACCCCTTGCTGTTTTTCTCTCTCCATCGCCTTTTCACCTCGTCATGCGCTCCAGGGTGGCATCTGCCTCCGTCCTGACTAAATTGTCTTGTGTATTCCAAAATAGACCGCTAGCCTAAAATAAAACCATTGTATTAATTAGGGACGTTCTATTGGGGGATTCAGTACTTTTTGTTAATTACTGAGAAACTACTGAGAATTTTTCTCTCTGGTTATTCAAGAAACTAACAAACTGTCCAAATTAAATACAACTATTACTATATTTACTTTACAAAAACATTACAGGAGTAAAATAGGTTGCTATTTGGATTTCACATTGATATGATTTTAAATCATGCTTAAGAAGAGATCTTTGTGATTATTACACATAAGATCATTATCCTTACAATCTTTAATTAAATAAATATATTACATTTAAGATGATAACTTGCTCTTCAGCTCTAAAATGACTTTCCCTTTCTGCTAATGCCACTGAGGCTGCAAATTTTACTGGATAATGCTAATCAAACTAGCAATTTGGCCATTATTTGATCAAACTCACATTCAGGTCTTGCTCTATTCTGGTATGTAACGTTGCATTTTCACGATACAATCAATTCACAACCACTAAAAGTCCTGCTGTACATTTTTACTTCCTAAATAGCCTTTCACTAGGAAATAAGTCACATTACAGAAGTAAAATTAGGGCTGCACAACTAATCGACTTTCTAATCGTGATTAAAATTACAGATCCCACAATTACATAATCGTTCAAAGCAGCAATTAATCGTTCAAAGTCCACTTATGTTATTCTATGTGATTAAGATGTTCTTTTTCTTTCTACAGGTTATCTTACATGTTTTCAATTGTTTTAATTTTAGTTTTAGTATAACATTATAATACCATGGATATTTTTACTTTTTTATTTAAAGAAGAAACCAATCCAATGTATAGTCGATATTTGAGGCTATAGGCATAGAAAAGCAATAAAAGTTTTTTTCTGTTAGAGTGTCTTCAGCTTGTTTATTTTCATATAAAAGGCATGCAGTTACTTCAAACTATTGTATAAACATCATTCAATGTAAATTGTGCTAATTGTAATTAATAACGGCAATTGCAATTTCAAGGTAATAACTGGCAATTATGATTTTCGTAAAAATAATCATAAAAAAATAAAATAAAAAAATGGTGACAGTGCTGCTCAACATGTCGAGAAAATGGATTCCTGGATTTCTTTAAATCTACCATGGCATTGTCTTTAATACCAATTTGATGCACAGTGCTACCATTGCTATAAAAGCAATCACTGGACAGTATTTTAAGCATGCAGTACAGATCTACACTTAACACTGTAAAAAAAAAAAAAAAAAAGGTACTGGTAATTTTCTGCCAGGACATTATCCATTATCCAATGCAGTAAAGTGCAAAATTCAAAATACAGGTAAAATACCTGTAAAAATCAATACAGAAAATTATTTTATTTTAATACAGTACATTGTGCCCTATTTTATGGAATTATTATTATTATTATTATTATTATTTGAGAGCAAGAATGGATCATTATGAATGGATAGATCATGTTTACATCATTTGAACATGATGATGAAGATTTGGATGATTTCTTTCTCTCTATGAACTTATTAATTAAAGTTTAGAGTGCATTTATCTAATCCTGCCAATCACAACACCAGTACGATATAAACAACTGCTGACCACACACCTGCGATAATGCTTCTGCCATCTTTACATCACTTCAACTCCACCTTTATTTCTATTATTTCGCGTTATATGTTTAGTAATCAAACAGTCCAGCTCAAGAGCCCAACACGGACATCTTGTTCAGGGTTTATGTAAACTTCTGTAAACAGCTCCGCATAGTCAATAACAATGTACTGTAACTTCTTCATTCTGATGCTGTAATATACATTTGCCATAAATGGATACTTTTGGATATGTAAGGCACACTTAATGTTGGAATTTCATTAAATCAGACTTGAAAGCACCCATAAACTCACTGTGCCTTCAAAACAATCCAACCAAGGTGTGTAGACCATAAAGGTTTCCCAAAAAGTAAAATACTAGGGGTGCACGATAAATATCGGCCGATAATTAATGCGCATCTTGTCAGTAAAGCCGGTTCTGTAATCAGCGGTAAATTCCATCAGGTGCGTGATTTCACATAGCGAATCTGTTACTACACAGAGCCGTTGTTAACTGACAAGCTGCGCAAATCCATGTTCATTATCAGCGTGGATTTGAACAGCAAATGTATATTACAGCATCAGAATGAAGAAGTTACAGGACATTGTTATTGACTATGCGGAGCTGTTTACAGAAGTTTACATAAAACCTGAACAAGATGTCCGTGTTGGGCTCTTGCGCTGGACTGTTTGATGAAAAATGTCTGCACACTCCACCTAAAATCATATGCAAGATTTCAAGTATATTTAATTAGACTCAAAAATATCAAACCAGGTGGCATCTGCAAACCAATGATGTTAGAGTATTTCCATAGTGAAGTGAGATTGTGCTATCTTTCTTTACAAATAAATGCCACATTTGTTTTGACATTTTGTTATGTAATGAAATGGCATTCACACATTTTTAACTGTGGCTTGCATGTGCAAATACTCTTGAGGTTACTGTGTATATTGTTTACTTTATTGGTCCTCTACAAAACATCTGTATGATAGTTTTGATTTTGCACAATATTAATGGACAAGAATCTCTGCATGATGTAAACAGACTACTGAGAAATAACAGGAACTAAAATTTGCATTTATATCATGTTAAAAATGATAAAAAAAAAGATATTTTAGCCTTCAAAATATGTGCAGTGCCTCTTTAAGCTTGAAATATTCAATTTACTGAGTCTCCTGCAGTACATTTAGACTGAGATGATGTTGAGATGATGAGATGATTTTTGTAATCAGTGTTTGAACGGGAAGCTTAATTGCCAACTGTGATGAACTGAAAGATGAGCCATTATTTGCTCTTCACACTTGATCAAATGACTGGATGATTTTTATTCATTGTGAATACATCTCAGAAATTCTGCAGAAACGACAGCCTGTGCTACGTATATGTAGTGCCGGGACTCTGCTTTAACATGTAAAGCCATGTTTCAAACAAAATTGTAAATGATTAGCTGTCAAAGGCATGTAGAGAGAGGCTGGTTTGGTGTGTAAGCATGGCTTTTAAAGGTAATGGTGCCCCAGACAACAACATCACTGGTTCCATTCATCAGCTCAAGTGAAAGCTTAACCACAGAGTCAGTATATTTTAAAGCTGACGGAAAATTTTGTTATCACAATGACCATAGCAAGATATTCCCCTACTGAAAAATGACATTAACATGCTGTTAATTCTAACTAATTTACCATTTGGTAACCTCCAGAAGTCTTTAGGAATCCAATCATTAAAAATTCAATTCTGGCCAATTTTTTTTTTTTTTTCATTGCTTTAAAACTATTAAATTATGATATTAAAAAATGTATTCTACACTACAAAACAAGCAAATTGTGAAAAAATAAAAATAAAATAGAAATACAAAAAGACAATTGTTTTGTGAGGCAAATTAAAGTTGTGGTTCTCAAATGATTTTCAAATAAAGTGCAGTACAGTCTGTTTGTTAAAAAAGTCTTAATAAATAATGTAATAAAGTCCTAATAAAGCCATTATAAGACAATGCCCAACAAATATTGCTTATATTTTTGTTGCAATTTTTGTTGAAAATAGTGCTACAGTAGATGATGGGAAAAGTAAACTAAGACTCAAAAAATAATTGAAAAGGAGCATCCAAAATTAAATATCTGATACCAGATGATAAATGTGTCCATTACTGACTAAAAACCTCATGATAACCGATATGGTCTTTATATCCCTTGAAGACTTTACACCTCTGTTTCAGTGACACCTAATAACCTGTGCATGGGCTTCAATGGCCACAGATCTGTAACCTGAACACTGTTAGGCCTCTGACATTTCACACATATTCTGAGAGAGAGAGAGAGACAGAGAGAGAGAGAAGAACAACAAGTAGTAACCCTACATAGAAAGCTATGCAAAAATCAATTAAGCAGCTAGGTCACCTATAATATGGAGACATTATCTACACTACATTTTGGACATTTTGAGACAATACAGCACTGGCTTGATAGGGTAACTTAAAAGTGCAATTGAGCTCTGATTCACAGATGAAAAGGAGAAAGGACAAAGAGATGACCTTCTGAGGAAAGATCAGTGATACAGCACTGTTTCAAACTGAAGCCCTACAGTTTATATACATGCAAAGACACATGTGGCAGTCTATTGTGCCACAATGACTTTCACATAAATCAGTCATTCTGCTGAGAACCAGTCCATAGTTCCATAGTTCCATGTTCACAAGTGACAAAAGGACTGAAGATTCAGTAATGTGAATCAGTACCAAGGACATGAAAAATGAAATCATCTAAAATACTGAGGCTGAAATATTGAAATACTTTAATATTGAGGTGACTATATGTTGTTCTATTGTTTTACAATTTATACCCTAACACATTTTTTTTTTTTTGTCAAATATTTTACTTTTGCTGCCTTTCTTTTAAAAATAAAATGGCAAAAATACCAATAAATAAAGTAGATAAAGGTTTTGGTTTGATAAATATATCCGTAGAAAAACCAGCATAAATTAATAAGGGCTCACAAACATTACACAACAGCCAGAAACTGAGACTGCAACTGAGGAAAACCATTGATCTTAAAGACATCAGGTATATCCAGTGCTGTGCATTTCTTAAACCTAGAGAATGAGTTGCGAAATTTGAGCCGAAACATACCAAACCACTTTCTAGCATTGTCCAAAATAATCCAAGACAATAGGAAGATCTAACACATTGTCCATGTTTCTTTTTTTTCACCCTTTCTTTCTCTGTCCATCTTCCAGATGAGAGCAAGCCATGCATGAACATGAGGTACCTGGGAGCTCAAAAGGAACATTATTTGTTGTCAAATACCTCATTTGGGTGGGATTAGTTTCTTTGAGAAAGAAGAGTATGTTTTTCAAACACAACCTTAGTAAAAACATGCCACTCTACTTTTTCTAGCTCTAACTAGAACTAGATATCAATATCAATTTTTTTTTTTTTTTTACATTTATTATTAAAAATCATTAATTATATGATATTTGTCTAATATCGTATCTAGAGCTATATCACTACCTGGCGCATCTTCATTATGGATTTAGACTTTCTCTGCGTAAAATGACAGAAATACAAAAAAACTACAGAGATCCAAATTCAATCTGAAACAGTACATGACATCACAGATGTCCTGTTAATAACTTGACTCAAGCCGTTTGAAAAACAAATCCTTTCCAAATAGTGCAAAAGAGAGATAAGGGTAGTGAGAAACACAGAGCGACAGAGAGAGAAAATGGGGGACACGAGAAATGATGAAAAGAAAGGACAAATCAATCAATCAATAAATAAATAACTTCAAAAAACAACAAAGAAGCTCAGAGGCCCGACTTGCTGGCCCACATGCAGGCAGCATGTCTGTCAGAGCCAGTCAGCAACTGATAGAGCAGTCACTTCATATCAGCGTCTGCTGGCTGGCAGATTCTCGGCATAGCTCTCCCTGCCTTCATCATTCTCTATTCCTTCCTCCAAATCTAATTCTTCACTCTCTCCACTTCTCTTCATTTGCTTTCCCTTCTGGCATTTGCAAAAGAGCAGCTTTCTATATATTAAACCACTGTATATGTAAATGAAATACTCTATACGTTACATCCAAAAGCTTTAATGTACAAAGTTGTTGAAATTAAGTTATACAACAAAATTATCTACAAATACGGTGCATAATAAACGCATAATAAACATGCAGAGCATACAATTTTTTTTTTTTTTTTTTGTATGATGTCAGGGTACTACGACACTGAACACTGAATGGGTTTTAGAGAGATACATTTAATATTAAGATTATTATGAAGAGTCATTATTTTTGTGCTGAGTTGCAAAGATACGAACAGCCAGAGTGACTACCACATCGTCCTGGCTCAAGTTAGTGGCGCACATAATGTTATAATCTACATAGATGATTTTGAGTGATCCCTGTGTCAGTTAACAATAATCTATGTTCAGTACTAATGAATTCCTTCAGTGCTCGTGAATCAGTGGGTAAACCACAGGCTTACTACAATCCATGTATTATGGATCAGAACACAAACTTTACCAGCACTGCAGGGGAAAACTGCCTTGCAACAGATCAGTCTATTATTAAAGACAGAAGTTCAGAGCAAACCACTCAATGCATCAATACCACAATCATGTTAACACTAACAAGATTATAATTTTAATAGAAAATGGGTCAATAAATAAAGGTGAAATTAAACAGTTAAAAGTGTGAGTATGACTGATTTCTAAAACAGCTTGTAGTGTGAGTATGATTCTCTAAAATAATAATAAACAAAAGTTTAGTGACATGTGGCCAAGTATGGTGACCCATGCTCAGCATTTGGGTTCTGCATTTAACCCATTCAAGTGCACACAAACACCCAGAGCAGTGGGCAGCCAAGTTACAAGTCACACTCTCTAACCATTAGGCCACGACTGTATGATTCTCTGTAATGGTTTATATTGTGAATATTGCTCTTTAATATAGTTAACAGTCATAAGTACAGTACAGTCATAAGTACACCTCTCTAATATGGTTAACAGTACAGTACAGCTGTCCAGGGGTGCGTTTTCCAAAAGCATTGTTAGCCAACTATGGTCACAAGTTCCGTTGTTACCAACATGGTCCAACGATTTGGTGTTTCCTGAAACCATAGTTCAAACGATTCGCAAACAGCGACGCACACTTACATGGTTGGAACATGCAATACAATCTATATATTCCATTTTATCTAAATATAAATGCATTTTAATCTATGTATTTTTGCGCGTCCTCTAAAAGTGCAGTTTTTGAAGGGTTCAATACAGCAGCATTTTAGAGATGTCTAATCGGTTAAATAACAGAAGTTATTCCTCCACCACCACATTCGTGTGACGTCATTAACAATGGCCCTAAGTTGTTGAACTAATGTGGTTCAAACAATAGAGATATGACTGTGTTCAGGAAACAGTCGTGACTAGCTAGTCTGTTTCTACAACGATGCATCGTACTACGGTGGTTAATCAGCGAATAACGCACCCCTGAACAGTTAATTGTAGAGTATGAATCACTTAAATGTTTAACAGTACCTAAAATTGATTAGACTGCTATAGTATGGTTCTCCGAAACAGTTAATTTTGTGAGTATGGTTCTTTAAAATAGTTAACAGTCATAAGTACACCACCTTATAATGGTTAATAGTGTGAGTACGGCTGTCTATAACGGTTATTTGTAGAGTTCACTTAAAAAGTTCTCTAGTGTTATTACAGTTAATATTGTAAATATGGTTCTTTAATATAGTTAACAGTTTTAAGTAAAGTGGTTAATATTAAAATGGTTAATAGTGTGAGAATGGCTGTTAATGTGGTTAACAGTTTGAGTACAGTGCTCTACAACAGTTAATTGTAGAGTATGTTTCACTTAAATGGTTAAGTTCTCTAGTGCTATTACAGTTCTCCGAAGCAGTTAATATTGTAAGTATGTTTCTTTAATAAAGTTTACAATAACTTTACATCTCTAAAACGGTTAATAGGGTATGTTAATATGGTTAACATTTTGAGTACAGTTCTCTAATACATTTAAGGGTGTTAGTACAGTTCTCCTCGACATGGTTAACATTGTGAATGGTTCTTTATAGTAATTATAATAGTTAATAGTCTTAAGTACGACTTGTGTAAAACAGTTGTGAGCAGGGTTGTCTAACGGTTAATTTGGTTTACAGTTTTAGCAGTTACATTTTGCACTCACGCGCTGAATGAAAGCACATTCACTCTCTGACAGCAGATGGCTAAACTGTAGAAAATGCAGCTGTTACCCTGGAAACCCCATAAATAAAGCAGCTGCGCTACTTTCTAAAACTTATTTAAATAGATTTAAATAGCCATTCAGATTTGTGAATTTGCTATGGTGTTCATCACAGCGCCAAATACTTAAATATTAAGACTTAATAGGCTATTCATTTTCAAACTTATTTTACGTTTTAATCTGGACTACAACATGCCCTAGATATTGTTTGAAAGTGTTTTGATTCTTTAGTGTTCGTTCACACTTTACATTAGGGCTTCATTAGTTAACATTAGTTAATTCATTAGTTAACATAACCTGCCAATGAAAAATTCTTCTGAACATTCATTAATCTTAGGTATTCCTATATTTAATAACACACTGTTAAAATCGAAAGTTGCAACTGTGTTATTTAATGAGCTAACATGAACTAAGACTTGTATTTTTTTAACAAAGATTAATAACTTCTGTAGCAAATGTAGCTATTGCTCATTGTGAATGTTAATGCATTAACTAAGGTTAACTAATGAGGTCTTATTGTAAAGTGATACCTATTAGTCTTTATAGTTCTTTTGCACTTTAATCTGTGTAAAACGATTAACTTTATATATTTTTTTGTATTGTTTTATTGTATTTAAATATTCAGTTATTTCTGTTATAAGAAAAAAAGTTAATAAACCTGTTATACTGTATTATGACCACTGTTTTAAAACGTATATTTCAATATACCGTGATAAAAGCATTAGCAATTAATCGCAACATGAAAAATGCGGTGAGTGAATGTGACTCTTTAAGCAGTTTAAACATGATTATCTAACAGCTGTGTAATTCTGTAAACTTTAAACGTTTTAAAGAACCATGTTATTGAATAGTTCCGATTGTGATTCTGCATGTTTCCCTTTGACTCAGTGCAGTAATGCGAGTACGGTTCTCTAACAGTTTAGAGTGCCGAGTATGATTCTCCCGTAAAACTTTCCATTACCCCCCTCCGCCTTCTCAAACACACATTCCTGACAAATCCTTAACCGAAACTCACCGGAATTCTCGGCCAAACTGGACAAGCATGACACCGCCAACAGCAGCAGCCCCAAGAAGCACATCTGTCCCCCGAACAACTCCTTGCGCCTTTTCCTCCGCGCTTTGATCTTCTTCTGCTGGAGCATCACTTGCAGCGGTCGAGTCCACACGCGAACGCACGCGTCCCCATCCATCACCACAGTTCAACACAGCTACAAATGTCACAAATACAAGCAGATATGGTGCGACTGAGCGTTTTAAGCCGAAAGATTAAACGCCGAACGACTCAAGTGTGTTTGCTGCGTTGACGTGAATATTCCACCTATATGACCTCAAATTGTAACGTGGGGAAATAAAGATGCTGCGCGCGCCCCATGGATGTTCGCCCCAGTTCTCACAGGACACAAACTGCTGCTGCTGAGAGATTGAGGATGTAGAGGAGGAGAGAGCGCGAGAGGGAGGGCTGAAATTAAGGAAGTGAACGCAGTCGGAGAGAGAGAGAGAGTGAGAGACGGAGAAACTGGAACGCAGCTGTTCGAATGGTTAACTACCTAGGATGAAGTTCATGCACTGAGAGAGAGAGAGAGAGAGAGAGAGAGAGAGAGAGAGAGAGAGAGAGAGAGGTGAGTTGGAATGAGGGGCAGTTGTTGGTGGGTTTATAAGGAGGAACGAGTCTGATTTACCGCAAACAAAACCCTCTGCTCATCGTCACCCTCTATTGGTAGCATTTTCCTGGTTAATTACTGATACATGCAATAAGACATATGCTCAATTTCTGTCAAACTAAAATGATTAAAAAATGTTATTTCATTGACACAAAGTAAATTTAAGCCACATACAGTAGCATACATTCAGACATGAATTCAGTTAGCTATGTAATGAAGTTCATTTTCACCCAAAAGGTTGAACTGTGCTCATAGGACACGGCTATTCTTCATACTGTAAATGTCAGGTTGGGGCAAGTTGTCACATTTTTTCATTGGTCATTTTTGATTCAAATGTTATACAATTTAGTAATAACGGCATAATCAATATCAGTGGAAATTTGTAATACATCTTTTTCTAGCCCAAACACACACACACAACAGAAGTTATATGACGAAATATTATATAAATAATGAAATATTCACTGCAAAAGGTGTCATATCCTGCTTCAGTCTCCCCTATATCTTTTTGAACTATCTCACCAGATAGAGAGTCATAGAAGTTCCATGCACCTGATCAGTTTTTTTTCTTCATCATGCACCATAATACTTGCTTGCTGAGTTTGTTTCAAAACCACACAGCTGCAGATCTTGTAGCTATTGCTTTTTAAATACTTTTACAGGTTCAAATATCAGAAATATTTTTTCCCCTCCCTGAAATATGTTTGACACTGCAGGAATAGAGATGCTTGGTGCTCTGTGTTCCCTTCATCAAATACTGAGCACTGTTCCAGCCAGTCCTGTGTCAGCAGCTGGGTCGGCTCCCACTGACCGTATGGCTTGCGTGCCTAATTCCACTGCTAGGACAACAATGCACTTTTTATGGAGAGAAGCAAAGAGTGGGCGATGAGCCTGTTGGATTAAACTGGATCGTGTTGCAATGGGCACATACTGACAGATTGAGTATAATCTCTGTCCAGAACCAAAGACTTTAGAGTTTCAGATTCTCCAGTGGGACATGCTGAATGATGAGTTAGCTGTTGAAGTGTTTTTTTTTAGTCTGCTTGCATCAGCAAAGAGGCTTGAGTCAGATAGACGGAATGTAAAAATATTGTTTGGTTAATTTACCTAACATTTACACAGGATGGTGGTGGATTAAAACAAGTTAGTGTAACCTATTAAACCACTGTTTACCCAGCCCGTGTGACATTGGTCCTTTTCTAGCCCCCCTTCTGCTTTCATCTATAGCTTGTGATCTGTGCTTCACCTGTTTCTCTCGCCCTCTCTCTTTCTCTTTGCTATGGATCTGTGTGTAATTCACTTTGTCTTTTGATGTGCTATTAGCCTCACATTGTCTTGATGTTCCATATCCATCTGTGTAGTAATTGTTTACCAATAAAAGATTTTTTCCACGCCTTTGATCACCACGGTCGGTTCTTTAATATGCATATAAAAAGGTCTGAATGCAGCAGGCAGAATCACTATGTAAATATCACGTGTTTCATGTGGAACGTTAGATGCCTTAGGTGGATTTCCATAATGACATGAGTGACTCACCATGATACGTTTAAGTCATCTGCTCTTGTTAACCTGACTATAATGTCTTTGGTGAAAAACCACTTGATCAATGCTCGTACACTTGATTTTTTTTAACCCATTTGTGCACAAATTTTTCTAAATGGTTTTATGCATGTAGTCATGTTAATAGTGTCCTACGTGAACATGTTCTACATTTATTTTCCCCAGGTTGTATTTTTTTTTTTTCTTGAAAATCGTATTTGAATGTGTGGCAACTATAGTTGCCAGTTGTAAAATATGTTGTATGCACCCCTTCAATGCCAAATTTGAATAGGATGAGAGCATTTGGCATCTAACTCAAAATAACTGCTTTCAACAGATCAATCTTTATTCATAAACAAATTTATTATGCATACAAGTCGAAGAACATTCGATGCAAACCCCAAAAAAGTTCTAGCTTATAATCTCTTGAATATGAAAACACAACAAATCCATTTGTCTTAAAGTGGTGGAACATAGTGCAGAGCAAAGTGCAGCCATTAAATTGCCCCAACAGGGTATTGTGCATCAAAAATTTAAATGTCTAAAATATAAAATATCTTTATAATAAAAAGGTATACCTGAAAGAAAATTACACATTTAACTGTTTGGTTACCAACATTGTGAAAAATATCTTCTTTTGTGCTCAACAGAAGAAAGAATCTCATAGGTTTGCAACTTGAGGGTGACTAAATGATGACACGGTTTCCATTTTTGGGTGTTCTCTTACATAAGCAGTTTTAGTATAAGTAGCCTATAAGTAGCCTACAAAGAGTACTGCAGTGAAGGTACAATAGTTTTATAAATTTACATAAATTTGTTTACTATACTTTGTGATGTAAATATGTAAAATATCTCTATCTATATATTTTATGAATAGGCACATATTGATTAGGTCAAATGGATTAACCTTAAAAAAAATTCCTTGATATCCATGAAATGAATTATATTCTTTTTAAAATATATGATTATTTAAATAATCATCATGTGTAGGCTACAACCATGTTTGTTTTTTTTTTTTATTAACTTAGTATTGAAAATGCAGATATTTTCATTCTTAGAGGTGTTAGTTAAATTAAAATAAATAAAAATATATATAGAATGAAGAAAATATTACATCTATATAATAAATAAGGGTATACCTGTAAAAAAAAAATACACATTTTTAAGGCCCATAGTATTCAACGGCTGAATATAGTAGGTGATTTCATATAATAATGTAAATGTAAACTCATTACTTGTCTGAATTTCAACATTATGATGGAATGATAAGCTACTAGTCATAATAAGAATTAGGGTCCTTGACCAATTAGAATGAAGCACATCAAAACTGGATGAAGGGGCCTCAATATTTTGCTCCTTCAAGACATAATGTCATAAAAGGGAGAAAAAGGTAATCTACAGCAATTAATTCCACGCGTTAGCTCTTTATCTTTCGATTCTTCCTTTTGTGTGACTGACGGAAATTTTTAAACTGCTGCTGTCACTTGAAAACTGGAAATTCCCACCACCCATGGCAAAAGCAGACACATAAGAGGGGCAGTAGAGCTGTGGAAAGATAGCTCTCTAATCTCCTCCTTTTGACAGTTTAATTTGTTCCTGGAAGTATAGGGGTAGGAACTTGACAGCCTTATGAGACAGGAAGGAAGTGAATACCTTTTTTTTCTTTCTGAAATCCTTTATTTGGTTGTTTGCTTGCATGTCATTGAGAAATAAAACATGCATAACATCTAGAAAAAATACTTACAAAAGGAAAATGGCAACTATAAACTGCGGCAACTATAGTTGCCGGTGGACTTAAATGGGTTAATGCTATGGACTATACCAGATTCACAAATATTAGATTGGCATTTATTCTGCTCTTTCATGTTGCCAAGTCACAGATTTGGTCAGTTTCTTGTTACTTAGAGGAATATTTCACCCAGAAGTGAAAATTTGCTGAAATGTACTCTCAGGCCCTCAGGCCATCCAAAGTGTAAATGCAGATGTAGATGAGTTTGTTTCTTCAGCGGAACAGATTTGGAGAAGTTTTACATTGCATCACTTGCTCACCAATAGATCATGTGCAGTGATTGGGTGCCATCAGAATGAGAGTTTAAACAGCTGATAAAAACATCACAATAATCCAAAAGTAATCAACACAACCAGTCCATCAGTCAATGTCTTGTGAAGTGAAAAGCTGTGTGTTTGTAATAGACAAATCCATCATTAAGGCAAATTTAACTTTAAACTTGAGAAAGCAATATTGTGGATTGAGGAGAGAAGCTGAAAACATCTTGAGGGATTTGTTTATACAAACACAATGCTTTTACCAGCTGTTTGGACTCTCATTCTGATGGCACTCATTCACTGCAGAGTATCCATTGATGAGCAAGTGATGTAATGCTAAATTCCTCCAAATCTGTTTTGATGAAGAAATAAACTCATCAAGATCTTGGAAGGCCTAGAGTGAGAAAAAATAATGGATTAATGGAATAAATGGTTAATAGCAGTTTTCCGTTCATTAGTTGGCAAGAAAGAGAATGGGAAGAGAGAAACATTTAAATAAAGTTACAGAGGATATTAAAGTGTGAATATTGTGTGAAATTGAGAGTAACAAAAGAACAAAGTAGGCCTGGTGAAATGAGGTTAAAGCATGAAACAGATCAGTGTAGATGTTCTGTGCAGTGGCTCAAACACTGAAACACATTAATGGCATATCTACAATGTGACAGAAGAATAGAAACAGGACACATAATGATGCAAATGGTTGTGAATGTTGCTTTCTGAATTCTGAAATTGGTAACACAGTCAGGTGACTGATATGAAAGCCTTAAAGTTTTCACACATGCATCCTGTCATTCCATTCCATCCATCTGTTGACATCTCGATTTTCTTTTTAAGTTACTTTAATTTAGTAGAAATAAGTACTTTAATTATACAAACTGGCTAGCATTTTCAATGACAATCCTGAATGTTTTATCCCTTCCCAAAACTTTTTTATTTTCTCTCCATCTCTGTCTTCATAGTCAGATGGTAACATCTGCTATAAATTAAGGAAAGAATTTATCTTTTTTGACAATGAATATATATTGTATTTCTGGATGTACTTTTATTTTGAAAAGGAGAAGAGGTTTAAGAAAATAAAGTTGGAGAAAAAGTAATAAAAAGAAGAGCTCGTCAGTGTCCGTGAATGTTACCACAGAAAAATCTTCCTTTACTATCACACACAACTTTTACACTATTAAAAAAAATCAAGTATATTGCTAGCTTGATCTATATTTCACATACTGTACTCACCTGACAACAAACACAACAATAAATTCATTTAATTAAAATGTGTTTTAGCAATGATTTCTTCTTCTTCTTGGATCTAATTGTAATAAATATAATTTATTAATATATTTTGTTGTTGTTGTCATTGCAGAGCTAATATTAATATGATTATATCGAGTGGTCTTCCACATATATACAGACGTCCTTCAGCACTGAGTGAAGCTGTGGCACAGGAAGTGTGTTTACTAGGATGAAAGAGATCTGGTTGAAAAGGTACCACACATGATTGATCAAAACCAAAGTGAAATACTTGAATTTAGAGGCTCCAAAGGCATAATTTAGAGAAAGTCTGAATTTAAAATTATTTTGCATACACAATTGCAAACAAAGAGATGATTATTAACGTACTCCTCTAGCTGGGTCAGTAAATTTCCAATTTGTATGGCACCTTGCTTTCTTCTGCTGGATATAAACACACTCAAGCAAAGGCTTTGACTGAGAGCAGGACATTTTACTCAAGGACACAGAGAGGTGCTCTGATTCGCAGTCATGGACACAGAAAAAATGTTCATAGATACTGATTAGCAATTTATTTTAATGGACGATACTCTATTCTCACTTCTCTTAGATATATTACAATTCCACCCAGGCGCGCTGGAAGCTGTTTCATGCGGGGGGGGCTGAGGGCTGGGTTGGAAAATATGTGACGTCATTATGTTGTGACTGACGACATGAAATTTCTCTACTAGTCTTCTCCCCTGGCGTGATTGTTTACTGTTTTATACCACAAAAATTGTACTTGATGTACTTGTACTTTGATGTTTAATAAAAATAAAATAATAAAAAAATAATTAAAAAAAAAAATCTCTGTACTGTTTTAGGCTATGTGTTGTAGCCATTAAAGAAAACATATTTTGGTTTCATATTTGTTTTCAAATATTATAGGCTAATGTCATTTTTTTATTTATTTAATCAATGTTTATTATGAAAGTGAGCATGCAGCATGAGAAAGATATGATACATCATGCGCAATAGCCCTATGAGACATGGAGTGGGTAAGACATGATTTTGACCACTTTATTGAGTTTTGTTTCGTAGAAAGACTCTGTTTAAAAAAGATTTTCGTTTTTGTATAAATTGTATCTTAATTTTTGCCACTATATCTTAATCCCACACCATTGCCTGTATTTAATAAACAAGCAAATATATTAGCAGTCTGCTAGCCTAGGTTAGTCTTTTATCAACGAAATATTAAAACAATAAATCAATATCTTATACACTATACACTAAACCCAAATCAAACACATTGTTATGTCTGGTCCTTTTTTTTTTTTTTTTTTGTTTTTTGTTTTTTTTTTTTTGTTTTTGTTTTTTCAAGTTTTTAAGTACAATATTAGGTTAGTCCACAGCCCCCACCAGGGGGGTGCTGATGCTATGACGGGGGGGGCTGCAGCCCCCTCACCAGCCATTGATTCCACCAACTAAATTCCACCATCTAACAATGTTTCCAATTCATTTGTTTATCTCAAATAAATGCAAAGATTATGGGGGAATCGAACAACTGTGTGAAAACTAAACAAGCTAATTCAGCAAACTTCCTCCTTGATGTTCACTCTTCTAACGTTTTTCTTTTGACATTTAAAAGAACAAATACTTCAAATCAATTTTATTGATTTTTCACTATGATGTCCCCAGAAAGTGTCCATTTCTGTTTATCTTTGATGTTGTTTGATGGCCCATCCTTTGATATAACCAGTTACAGAATGCTTCATCAGTGTCTTTACAATTCACATTACAAAATAAGCTTACACTTGTTATACATCACAATCACAGTCATCTTAAATTCTATCTCAAAGTTAATAGCAGATGTTTCTCTTTGAGAAAGATGAAAGTTGCCTGCATAGGTTTCAGGAAGCACTACCTCTGATCTGATGCCCAGTGGAGGAATTGACTGGTGGTTCATGAAAGAAAACTGGAGCAGTGACTCAAACTAACATTCAGCTTAACTGCTATGCATCTTTTCTTTTACATTCAAAATTATTACACAAAAGACGTTTACGTTTATTACGCAAAAATCTCAAATGCCAGACTTATGGCATAGCACAATATGGAACATCCACCAACCAATAAAATATAACAACAACCATGTTGATCAAAAACAAGAGGCAAACACAGGGGTATACATATACATGGTTAATGAGGAACTTACTAGACCAGGGGACTAGGACAGAACCAGGTGTGCACAGCTGAGGACAAGGTATGCAATATTATCATGACTGAGAAGGAATCAACAAAGAAGGTATACAATACCTGGAGAAACCTACCGTATTTTTCGGACTATAAGTCGCACCTAAGTATAAGTCGCATCAGTCCAAAAATATGTCATGACGAGGAAAAAAACATATATAAGTCGCACTGGGCTATAAGTCGCATTTATTTAGAACCAAGAACCAAGAGAAAACATTACCGTCTACAGCCGCGAGAGGGCGCTCTATGCTGCTCAGTGCTCCTGTATATCAGATCGGCTGCATATTTTACCATATTTTACAGTTTGTCATCTGCAGAATAGGATTTTCTTTTGGGGGCATTTTGTTTGCATTCACTCTTTCTCAGTTGTCTTTAAGTTAATATTTCAGTTAACAGTTTTCAGTTGTTTTCAGTTAATGTTTTCAGGGGTATGCCACAGGAGCACTGAGCAGCATAGAGCGCCCTCTCGCGGCTGTAGACGGTAATGTGTTCTCTTGGTTCATTTCTCTTGGTTCATGTCAAATTAATTTTGATAAATAAGTCGCACCTGACTATAAGTCGCAGGACCAGCCAAACTATGAAAAAAAGTGCGACTTATAGTCCGGAAAATACGGTATACGCAAGCATTCCCATTCATCTCAATGGCAGTTGTTCAGCCATGGATACTTTGGAATGACTGTCAAGGCTTTCTGAGATATAATATCTATAAGCACAACACAAATAACTATTATAAGTGAAAAGTCAAAATAATACAGACAAATATTCTAGCTGCAATAGAGGGGAAATTTTAAATTGTGAATGAAAATGAATCTGAGGAGATCATTCTTAATGAACAGGATTATTGTCCCGCACACACAGCGTTTTCTGCCAGCCTCTATTTCTTCTTTCTTAAAGCTAATCTACTGCAGCTATTTGCACTTGTTCAAAAATTGACACCTTTTGCCTTCCTCCTACTGCGCTGAAATTAGTGAGAGCTGCTTTCTGGGTAGTTGACCTGCGGTTAAAAACATCTCTCTGTAATATGGTGTGATGCTCTCTGGATGCTAAATCCTCCTGGGCTTTGAGGGATTATTCTCTCTTTTTCTCTCTCTGACGCTTTCTCGTTTACTCAGTTCTCCTGTTATCTATAGCACATTCAACCCTCCATTGTCTCATCTCACAAAATTAATTCAAAACTTCCAAGCATTATATATGTATTCCATTTTTCTGTAAATGAACTATAAAAAAACATCCATTCACAGACACACACACAAACAAAGCTTTAGCAATTATCCAGCAATTCACTTCAACGTTTCCAAAATGATCAATATTACCCAATCCAAACTGCTCTTAAAACAGTTCTTCTCTCTGTTAAACTTGAGCTTAATAGCCCTAATCGAGAATCCTTTTTCAGTCCTCTTCATGCCAGTTCAGGCTCACACACTGTCATCTAAATCCTCTCATCATCTGCCAAACCACTTCAAGTTTTCTCTGTCAAGTTTATTTACGATTCTTTTTCTTCGAGAGTGAATTAAAGTATTCTGTTTCTGAAAAAGAACCCTTCTTTTCTTTTAAACAAGTCTCCATTTTCCACCGTCAAGTTATCAATTCCCTCATAACGACAGAGATCTGTAGTGATTACTGTAATTCATGCCTGTCTCCCCAATGGGGGACAAAAGACAACTATCAACACACACATCACTCACAATGTCAGTATTGATGGCCAGTGCTACCAGAGCACTATTATTGAATTAACTTAAGAAAGATAGATAGATAGTTATTTAGATTTAGAAGTTTCTGACCAATAAATGCAAATTCTTTTTAAAACAAAGTAAACACAGCCAAGCTTTAAAGTAAATGCTTAGATTGTTGTGCTGCTAAGAAGTCACACTGTTGTTGTTACATTTCTGTTTTATTACATAAAAGTGTAATAAAAAGAATAGATCTTTTTTTAAAATTATACATGACACTAACTTGGGTTGCAACAGATACACACATACAGATAATGGTTTCGCTGCACACTCTTAATTCATATAGATTCCAACCAGACATTTTATGAGAACATGGACAAATTTACACATTGCAGTTAGCAGATATATTGATTTAAAGAGGAGTATAGTGCACTACTGCCACTGAATTGCTTTTTCAAAACCAACACAGACACTCGTCCACAGGGAACTACACAATCCAGGCTCTATTCTAAGAGTGTCTTATTGTCTTTGGTTTCTCTATATTAGGAAAGGATACATTACCTCTAACCAAAGTCAAGCCAAGGACAGACAGTTGGTGGTAGAGGACTAGCAGAAACAGAAACCAGTATTTGCCTCCCAGACAAGAAACGGATGGTGGGAGAGCTGCCCCTTGACGGCTCTCAATTAGACAGTTCACCTGGAGGAAAGACAAGTAGGACAGACAGATGGAAATAGAAAGGTAAGGGAAATGCACAGGGGTGATGTCACTTGCTAGAATAGAGTAGGTGACCTGTTTCAGGGAAATACAACACTGACCAGCATGTGAAGGTTTCTGTATGGAGCACTGAGAACAAAATCAGTTGCATTACCACATTTTATGATGATAAATCTCTAAAAATACTAAAAAAACTCTTAAGTGAATCATTTTCAATATCTAATGGGCTGATAGTCTCATGTGACTTCTGATTTTTTTTACACACAGACCTGTGCCGTATTGATCTTTAAAGGTGTACATTAATCTATATTTTCATCATTATATCTTGTAGCAGGTACTGTAGAATGAAACACAGATGTGGCCACTTAAACTTTGCCCTAGGTTCAGATAGAGGACAAACAGCCCTGAAGGAGAGGATGCTGGGGAAGAACAAGTCCAGCATAATAAATTACAGTGTGTTATATTGTGCAGCAAGCACTCTGTCTTAAATATAGCACATCAAAAGGATATGATTAATAAATGAAGAGCCTGATGCAGTGTTTCCAAGCTTTTTATCACAATGACAAACACTACAAGAAGTCTCAGTAGCAAACACACATTTTCCTTATTGTTTTTATACTGAGCCAATGATATTTTCCACACATAACTTTATAACTATGCATTATAGAAAGTAATGTGGCAATATTTAATATGTTTATTGAGCCATTTACTTCGTAGGAACTCTAACAGTGACTACAATGTAGGCAAAACTTGACCAGAGTCATCATACATGCTTTTTCATAGCGATCAAGCAAATAAAAAAGCCTTATAATCTAAATTTATGTAGGTATAAATTAATAATAAAATACATATAATTTAATCATAAATAAATGCTAAAATAAACTATACATTAGATTTAGATCTTTTTTTTGCCAGATTAAACTTCCATAATAGCTTTCATCATCATATGATGTTGTAGGAATAAATAATGCTCCATTTATCAAAATAACAATGAATGATGCATGAAAAATATGCAACAGTATTTTTCAGTCTATCACACAAACCAATTTCACATGCTCTTAAAAAACACAAAACACTTACCTAAAAAGAATTCCTGAAATAGTGTTTCTTTGAATGTTTAGTCATATTCATTTAAATTACTATAATTAAATCCTGGAGGACGTAATGAATGACAATCTTAATATGCCTGCTATATTCAATCTGCACAATCTGTTTATGTTTTGCATGTTTGGCTAGCATCATGTTCAAGTCAAACTAAAAGTTCAGACAAACAGAGAGGGATGAACCATTCCATTAGTAACATTTGGGCTGATCTAGTCAGAATTTTCTGAGAATCATTAATCTCTTATTCTGCTACATAAAAAAGTAAGCAGTGAATATGTAATATTGTATTGCCTAATGGTACAATCACATGCTCAAACACACAGCTGAACATGCACACTAATCACATGCATCTGATGTATTTACAATTCATGCAATAGTTCATGCTAACTAATAATCTATCAGTCTATTAGATATTCATATTCAGTCACCAATTATATATGTTCCATCTGCACAGATATGCCACAAAAAATGTATTGACTGCTGTCAGGAGGTGGTTTGAATCATTAGCATGCTCAAAATCTCAAATCCCAGTATTAACCAATCCAATCTATCATAAGACTTTAATAAAAGTGGCACTCTGGAGAGTAGCTTCCACAGCCTCAGCATTACTGTTAGTGATGATGGAGCCAGGTGGGTTACAGGAAGCAGAGTCCAGAGTCTTCTGACATTTGTCCCAAAGCCTCTCTAATCCTCAACCAAGTCACACTATGAGAAAACTCATTATTTGATCCCTGCTGCTGGAAATAACTGTGACCTCACTGTAGGACCTTGCATTATCTGGCAAAAGAAGAAAAAAAATTATGATGATGATTTACAATATTGGCTGCATCTCCAATGATTTCACATATTTACAGTAGGGTATACAGTATGACAAATTATTTGGTCTGTTGTTACATTTTATTAGCACTTTAAAATAAGGTTACATTTATTAACATTAGTTATTGAATTAGGCACCATGAACAAATGTTGAGGTGCCTTTCTATGTTTGTGCCATTTGAATATCTAAAACTGAATTCTAGTCCTTAAAAACATGCATGAAATTTGTTAGAAACTCAAAATACAAGCCATGCACCAGTGCATCAGTACAATATAATAAAATGCAATTTCCCTTTAATAAATCCACTGTAAATTGGTAGTGGATTTTTCACCCTGGTCTCTACAGTCCAACCAATCAGAAGGACAAGCAAAGCCGGGTGCTGATAAATCCAAGGAATACCTCTCTTCCACCACTGCCACTTTTCTCTACACACCAAACCTGACTGGACAAGTAGAGGCCCTGCAGGCAGACAATGAGTTTTTATGTGTTTGGACAGTCCTCTGTCCTCTAAGAAAATCACTGTACTCTGGCATCGCGCTGGGTGGAAAGAAAAAAACAACAACAGAGAGTGTGCAGTCACAAATATAATGTGTTGTCACAGTAAGCACTATTTGTGCACAGGCATACTGATGTGACATTCAAAATGTAAACTCTGCTTAAACAAAAGACAGAAAACAGTCAAATGATCGTGTCTCCAAAAACTGATCAACGTTTAGCTTAGTGTAAGACACTGAAAAGTAACACAGTTCTGAGATGTTCTGCTCTTATAAGTATTCTTTTTTGTAAGTGATCTGGGGTTTTTCAGCTACACACAGATGATGGTGTCAGAATTACAGAATAACAGCCAAACTGATTCAGAATGTCAAGACAAAGAAACTCTATCTATTCTCCAGATGACAAAGAGAGACTCACAGCCTAAAATCACAGGGGATCCATGATTTGTGCAAACAATCTCTTCTAAACCACTTCTAATGCAGGTGATTTCACAGTTTCAAAAGAATTTAAAATCTACAAATATAATAAGTATATTAATACCCACTTGCAATTGAAATGGCAATGTTTCAAATAAGGTTTTAATGAATTATTTTTGGGGTTAAACATATTACTCTCTTGCATACCAGAATTGTATTATTGTAATATATAAAATGGAATAATGACTGTTTCCCCCCATAATATTATACTGTGTTATGATTTGTAATATTTTTTAGCACAATTTTGAATCCAGGATTTTCCATGTGGTTTCAGATCTTTTAAAGACAGAAATAAAATAAAATCACAAATATATACAGGATCATGAATGAAATTTAAAGATGAAATCTTTACAAACTACAATAGAAACTTTGAGAGTATACAATAGTAATGCAAACAAAGCCATAAATGACTATGATGAACAACTAAAGTAGTGTACAGTAAATCAGTCCCTGTGCATCTTTTGTTCAAGCATTCCTGATATTAGGTACCTAATGCATGTGCAGTCTTGGTCAGTCTTGCTTTTCATCTTATACACACTTACAAGGACATATCACTTTTCACAGATATTCGAGAAGGTTTAGCCAATCGTTTTATAGCTACTCTCTGGCTTTGGTCATGACCCGAGAGTATCAAACACTACCAGGAATGTTCTGCAGACAAAATATTTATAATTTAAAGTTATAATTTATTATAATTAAATGTAAACAAAGTCAAAATTTAATTGTGGCTAGGATTTCAAAACTCTTGTGACTAAAACTCAAGTCAAGCAAAGACATAATCCTTAAATTTTAATGAAAGCTGAGTGAATTCTTACGACAAAAAAAAAAAAAAAAAAAAAAAAAAATAGAAAGAAATTCTATAATTCATTACCCTAAACTCACAAACGGGAGAGGCTTCCAAATTTGCTGAGTGATCAAGGTTAGGAGAGGAGACAGAGATGGGGAGAGTTAAACCTGAACCTCAAGAGATCCAAGGGTTGCTATGAGCTCTTCTGTCCCAAATGATGACATCCATTATGCTGCAGGAGCACAACAGACGTAAGAGCACTTCCTCTTAAGCCCTCTTATGGAGGAAGTGTGATACCACTTGCAGGCAAGAACATGTGACCATTTGAACAGTTCACACACTCAGTGTCACAAACATGCTTATTCAATAAATAATAATAATAAGAATAAGAATAAGAATAAGAATAAGAATAAGAATAAGAATAAGAATAATTAAATCACCTTTTTTTTTTTTTTTCTCAGATCATCCAGGATGTAGATCATCATTATTATTATTATTATTATTATTATTATTATTATTATTATTATTATTATTATTATTATTTTGTTCATTGGAACAGATTTTGAGAATGTTAGCATTACATGCTCATCATATAGCAAATAGCTTTTGGCTTCACAAGACATTAACTGATGGACTGGACTTGTATTACTTGTGGATTATTGTATCAGTTGTTTGAACTCATTCTGAAGGCACCCATTCACTGCAGAGGATCAACTGGTGAGCATCTTCTAAAGTAACTAATCTACATCTTCAGCAAATTTTCAGAACTATTCCTTTAAAATTATATAATCCACATTTAAATAAGATTTCAAAGTGTTCTCAGATTTTTTTTGACATCATTGTATTTACATATACTCCATATTCACATGTATATACAGTACATATACTGTATACTCTATATATCACAGTCCAACCATTATGTATTCTGCAGTGACTGTTAAAAAATAATTAGTTGCAAATCCGTTGGGGCCAAACTTTAGTTGAAATTTGCTGCTCTCAGCATCTGAGGTTCAGTGACAGCCATGAGTTTCAGCTCTCTTTGTGGTTTGGTGTCCTCGTGTTTAGCACATCATCAATTATAAAAAGTGTGGGGTAATCATGAGGGATATTTTAATACGTGACAGAGCTCAAAAAAGAAAGAAAGAAAGACAAAACTTGTTCTTGACTAAAACTTGCTGTATTTTTTATCATGTGTTTTGTAAAAAGAAGAAACCAACTCATGGGAGAAACAGAGAGTATTTGACAAGGTGTTTTGGACTTCAAAACAGAGCAAAAGCAGATGGGTGAAAAAACAAATCATGCAACAGATGGACACACATATCACATGGCTGGCATAAGCATGAACATTCTACATGGTTAAAACTCTCTCAAAATGCACAACCGCTCTTGCATTCCTACATTGCCTTATCTGACAGCATAGAGCTCCAGCTATATTCTCAGGAAACTGGCCAGTCTCTGATAAGATTAATTCCCATGAGCCATTCCAAACAGGCTCTTGGCTGGGGCCTCCAAACCAAGAACATCATCCAAAACAGTGCAGATTAAAATTCACAAGCCTGTAAACATATGCTGACATAACCTGCCAAAGTCAGACTGGCTTTTATTGGACCATGGTGGCACATACAAGCCCAGACAGAATTTCGAAATAAAAAATGTGCCGATAAATGAGATAATAAGGCTGGTCCGAGATATCACAACTACACAGTCTCTTAGCTCTTGTGAACATCTCACATCTCCACAAACGCTAACTGAGTATGCACTGATTTCCAAGCATAAAACCTAATATCCGAATAAGCCCCTCACGTTAAATGAACTGCAGAACACAACAGTCCTGAGGCCTGTTGATGAAAATACCACTATATAAGTAAGTAGACACCACAAGTTCTCTATGACTCATACAAACACATCTAGGGTTATTACAGATCTGATTTCATTGAAGCATAATTATGTTTTTGACGAGCACGGCTGGCTTCTTGCTATAGAAATGTAACCATGGAAACTGCGTGAATGTTTGTGGAGGGCATCGAGTGTCCAGCTTTCCATGGTGAGTGCTGAGGCATACTGGGTAGCGGGTTTTATTCTGACATTGCTAGTGAGGAACTGCCCACATGCTCTACTAGCTCAAAGTCCTTTCTAGATACAACAGCATATTTAGCGCTAAAGCAAATGGGTGAGGACATTTTTATGAAAACTGGAAATGTACAAACTGAGTAGACTAATTTAATGCCATATGTAATGTAGAAGAGGTTAGAGAAACATCACGAGTCAATGCTGCCATCTAGTGTCCAATAATGTAACTATGAATCTTAGCATGTGCAATATAGTTATTAAACACAAGAGTGTGTATTTGCTTTCAGTGACCAGTGAGTCAGTGTTTTATCACATTTGGACAATTTTGTGTTTCTTTGTGGCTAAATGAGTCTGACTTGAAAATGAAATGAAAGAGTTTTAACGATTTAAGGTCAGCTAATTGTTTTACTTGCTTTCAATGTTGGAATGCTAACTTCAGTATGCTGTTTAACCAGTCCAAGGAAAATGAGTTTGACAGTTTTCAGAGAGACTACAAAGTTTGCTCTCTCTCTCTCAGGTGAGGTTGCTGGCCCATTTTATGGGAAAATGCAGCCTCATCACATTTCCTGGCTCTGCTAGAGAAGATGCGACTAATTAAACTGACTTCAGATCAGTCACCATGACAAAACGTCTCAGGTGGGCTGACCCAGTTTTCCTCTCAGCTAGTACACAAGAGGGAAACCCTCATCAACAAACAATCACACAAGCATAGTGCTGCAGGCCTATGAATCCAGGTCCATACAACCATGCTGTGAAACAACTCACTATTTTAAGTATTTTAAGGTCACTGAATAAGCACCAAGCTGCAAATGACAAAAACGTTGTCTGAAGTCATATGCTTTCTTACAGATTTGAACTGGAATGACATGTTTCATACCAACTCACAAGCTGGAAGATTCACATTCAACTTCACATTTCTTTAGTGTTTATCACTGAGCATTGTGCTAGTTAAATCAAATAGTTTCATTAACAGCTTAAGGGATGTTCTGGATCACTAGTTAGACCAGTTTAAATGGGTGGAGTTTCTCGTAACATGACCAAAAGCTAATGAGACGCCTGATAACCTAAAATCACATTTTCCCTTTCAGATCATTCCTAAACCTGCTTCTCTTTTGTATTTTGGAAACTTTCTGTATTTTATGTATCAAGTTTCATTTTCTTTTCTATGTCTTAATATTTTTCATCTTCTTATTAGAATGCATTTATTTTACACAGTTTTCAATCATTTAATCAGTCCATAAACGTGGTTGAATTAATTAATGTAAAAGAAGAAATGTAATGGCTTACATTCAATGTATAATAAAAAACAGCAAAAATGTTTTGAATAAAGAGGTCAAAAGTTTTATTGTCAAAGCTATTAGCATAAGATCTCAGTAAAATTCAACTGCATTTTCAGTGTAAACACACCTGAACCTTCAGATGACAGATGTCAGATTCCTAAAAACCAGTTTATAATGCTGTCAAACAACTCCAAAGTGCTTCCACACTTTTATTGCACAAAATGAAACATTAATACATTGTTTAAGATTGAAACACCATGTTATAATATGATATGCAAGGAAATCTTCAATTGACTGGAACTTTAAAGTAAAAAGAGGCTACACCGTAGGAATGAGGAACAGAACTTTCAGGATCTGCAAGTCCTCAGGGTGCACGAACCCAAACTTCATTGTGCCTGTTGATCAAATCCCACGGTGCATCATATCCAGCTGCATCAAATCTGTTTTCAACAAACACCTTTCCTGCAGCCCTGAGGTCCATTCTAAGCTGCTGCACATTCTCTAAGGCATCTTCATCAGATGCCACACCACTAAATGACCTGTAATGACCAGCAAAGAGAGAATGTTTAAATGAGAAAGAGTCAAACAGTATTTGACTGTCATCCTTTCCTACATTAACTAACCTGACGTAGACAGTCCCGCCTAGTATGACTGTTTTTCTGATGGTATTATCGTTGGGCTCAGGGATGTCCACGTCAGACTGAAAGACGGAAATGGACACCTGTTGCTCCCCCATACCATCAGCTTCCTTCACAGAGACCACCACAGGCCTGGTCATAGCAATCTCCTTATCTGACAAGTAAAATTATGATACACTATGATTATAAAATGACATTATGATTACCATGCTGGAATGTTTATAAAACGTCAAATGTGATTTATTCAGCACCATGAGTTTAGTGTAGCAGTAACACTAGTTAACATGAACTAACAATAAACAATACTTTTACAGCATTTATAAATATTAGTTAATGTTAATTTGTACATCTACTAAAACACGGTGAACTATTATGAATAAACAGTCGACAATTTGCATAAACTAACACTATAAAAGGTTAATAAATGCTCAAATAATGTACAGCATTACTTCTAGTTAGTTCATGCTAACTAATGCATTAACTAATGTTAACAAATGAGACCTTATTGTAACGTGTTACCAGTGTAGCTTACTTACTCTCACTGTTTTGCCCTTGATTGAAATAATACAATTTCCAAAAGCCATCTGTTAAATCACTGTTGCTGGTACTCGCAACATCAGTGGTAATCCAATGGCTCACTTCATAGCTGCGCTCCTCAAATCCCTTTATGTATTATTAACACAATGATATAAATATTTAACATAGAATAGACCAAATTTGAAAAAAACCAAATGACAAAACAAAAATCGTCGGCCTACCTCATACTGTTGTACCACAGTGTACACGGGACACTCAATTCCATGACAGAACCAGGGTGCTTCCCAACATTCTGTACTTGGGAAACATACAAGTCCCACCAGGAGACACAGAATGGAAAGAAGAGTCCTCGCCATTGCACTGCAAGATGAAAAATGTTGTCACAGGTTGTTTGTGTATGGTGTTCTCCTCATCATGTAGACACACCCCTCTACACTTCACGGAACTCCCCCTCCCATCGCCACTAAACTACCATCTAGTATGACACTAGGAAAACAATTAACCTGCTACAGTAGAGTATAGGGTTTCTTTCTTCCATGAAACACAAAGGGGAAATGTAAAAGAAGAGCAGATTTTTCCCATGCAATTAAAATGGATAGGGCATGAAAAAGGATATACTATAAACTCCAGAGAAGCATTACAAAGCTCTAAGACATATATTTAATGAAGGTTGACTTACATTTGTGTGTTTGAACCCCTGCAGCACTGATCTATTAACTATCAGCATTGTGTCCTTGAGCAAAGCATTTCATCGTTAGTAACTCCAGTAATAAGTGTACTGTAAATTGCTTTGAATAAAAGTGTCAGTTATAAGACTAATGAGTCATTATAAAACTGACTAATCTGGCAACGTTAAGGGCTTGCTTAATGTCTGGTGTCAGCTGGAATCACCAGAGTTATACAAATGAAGGGAAAAAAGTGGAAAATTTCCTCATAAATAATTTGGCTCTTTAATTCAAAATAAAACTGGTAGACTGAAGAGGAGCTCAACCGGTATGAGCCAATAATTTCCTTGAAAGTGATCCATGCAGTGTTCTTCCAGCACTAATCATAAAATAATTTTCATAATGAAAACAGCTCAGCACACTCACCACATATCCCTTCAGAAATCATACACTTTCATGACATTTAAATGTTGGCTCAGGTGAGATGTCTAAATCGCTTTTATTTTCTATTTTAGCTTAACAAGAAATAGATGTTCAAATTGTGCATGGATGCAGTTTATTAACAGGTAAGTTTGAGTGAGGTATAAGGTACTGTAACACAAATTGTCCTTATAAAGATGCCTCTGCTTCCAGAACCAATCTGAACAATTTGAGATGACAGCCTGTGTCGGGCCCACATCTTAGACAATACCTGTTCAAATTAACAACACATTTTCCAAAACAGTGTTATGTTCTGTAAACTGACCTCTGTGTTGTGACACTTGCTTTACAGAACCACCTACACTGATCTTCATAGATGCATATTGTCATTCCAAACAGTTTATACCAAACTGTTTGTGAAAACAATGAGTTCAGTGCCAGTGTGCACTACATTAAAGAGTACTAGAGTGTAATATAATATTTTAATCCATAATAATAATTATTATAATAATAATAATAATAATAGCTAGACACATTTTTAACAATGACCTGTAATAAATCAATAGATAAAGAGCCATCCTTTCGGACCATCTCTTCAGTCTGATATTTCTTTATTTTAAATGTAGTAATATCTATCTATCTATCTATCTATCTATCTATCTATCTATCTATCTATCTATCTATCTATCTATCTATCTATCGATATATGCTGTCACTTCAACACACCTGCTACAATTAGGCTACTTAAGGCCACCAATAAACAGAATCCCAGTACCAAATACAATGCACAAATTCATCAATAACACCACATTTTCACAATACACAATAATCATATTATTACATTTACATTTAATCATTATTATTATTATTATTATTACGCTGAATAGGCAGATGACGTAAATGGTTGACGTTGATGTAGGCTTGTTTTATGACCACCAGGTGGAGCCAAATATCAAAAAGTTAGCTGTCTCCAAGAGAAGGGGGCGTGTGACGGAACAGAGAGCGAAAGAGAGACGGAGAGAGAGAAAAATCACAACTCAGCCAGTCGAGCAATTTGAGAGGCTGCTGTCACGCACCCTGCGTACAGAAGCGACCAGCCGTGCACCTTTCTCATGCGCGCGGACAGCGGCCACAGGTTTAGCACCGCACTGAGCTGGACAGGATGCTGACGGACAGATGGAAACAGACAGAGTCTCTGCCATAGAGACAGAGGGTCCACCCGTACAGCCAGTGAGTGCATAAGGGGGAGAAGTATTAGCCGGTACTCTAGGGCTGCATCCCTATCTTCAGAGGGGACAGCATGGGCAGAACAGTTAACGTTAAAATGGTAGTGTCAAAAATTCGATCCTAACAAGAGGGAATTTGCGGGAAAGCGCGAACGAAGGATTTTATTGGCTTGCCGGCGATTTGATTCATAGCCTAGCACTTCCATAAGTTGCTCAGGAGAATGGAAAAGCCCACCCAGCCTCAGCAGCAATCGAGCATATCCAAGAACGCAGAAGGTCCCTCAGAGGACCTTTCCAAACTTACGGATGAGGAGCTTCTGAAATGGAGCAAGGAGGAGCTGGTACGCCGGCTCCGCAGAGCCGAAGCTGAGAAGATGAGTGTCATAGTGGACCACAGCAACCTCATCCGAGAGGTGAACCGCAGCCTTCAGCAGCACCTCAACGAAATACGGGGTCTGAAGGTAAGGCGAGCCTGTGTTCAGGTGACGGGGGTGGGCGAATTTGATTATAAATACCACATCGCTTTTGGTACGAAACAAACAAAAGCTGTTTTATTTATTAATTTTTATCTAGTCTGTAGAAAATAACTTTTTTTACAAGCTTTGTTTTGCAGCTTTAAATCGTTTTTTTTTTCTTCTAACATTTTCTAATATATAGCTCCTCGCACATACTGTACAGTTCTCTATGATGAGGTATAATGGGGCTAAAGGTCCCCCAGGGTGCCTCTTAAATGTAATTTTCCCATAGAACAGTACATGGCAACACTTGTCTTATCCAAAATGAATACATAAATAAATAAATTAATTAAAAATAAAATAAAAATACAATTTTGTAGCCAGATGTGTAAAGTGGCAAGTCCAGTTACAATAGTGATCTATCTATCTATCTATCTATCTATCTATCTATCTATCTATCTATCTATCTATCTGTATGTTATACTATATATTCTATATGTTATTACTAGTATTAATACACACATATTCTTTTTTCATACATTTTGCCTACAAATATTGAAAAACTCGATGTTGTCTGTGTTCTCCATACTCTATCCTTCTCCGTTGTGCAGCATTGACTACTGCATTTAACTTTACTTTCATCAGTCAAACTGGCTTTGCTTAGACATCAGTGTTGAGTAATAGATTTTATTGTTCCAGGAGGTGAATCAGAAGCTGCAAGAGGACAACCAGGAGCTGCGGGACCTCTGCTGCTTTCTGGATGACGACCGGCAGAAAGGAAAAAAGGTGTCGAGGGAGTGGCAGCGCCTGGGCCGCTACAGTGCAGGAATCATGCGTAAGGATGTGACGCTTTACCTGCAGAAGCTGAAAGAGCTGGAGCAGAGGCAGGAGGAAGTGGTGAGGGAGAACCTTGAACTGAGAGAGATGTGCCTCATGCTGGATGAGGAGAAGGGCTCTGGAGGAACTGGTGGGCCAGCAGGTACCGGGGGACCAGCCGGTTGCAGGAATTCAATCGATAGCCAGAGTAGCCTGTCTCACGCTAGCGGCCCTGGGCCTGGCCTACTAAGAGATGTGGGTGACGGGAGCAGTACCTCCAGCGCGGGCAGCACTGACAGCCCTGACCATCTCACACATAAGCAGCAGCTGTTGGGTGGCCCGCTTGGAGGCAGTCCTGATCACCTACATAAGCCAGGCTCAGGGGAGGAGGCAACGGGTCCTAAGCAAGCAAGCCGCAGACATAGCACAAGCCAGGAGTACGCAGCACATACCTTTCCCCAAGTGTGCCGGTCTCGCTGTGGGTCCTTCTCCAGTCCGGATCATAAGGGCCTACGGGGTCTCAGTCCGGAGAAACTTGCCAAGAGAGGCAGCCCTGAACAGTTCTCGAAACACTTGCTGGTGTCCTCTCAGCCACCTGGCAGCCCGGACCTTTTCCAGAAGCATAGGGGTAGCAAGGGTAGTGTGTGTGGAAGTCCAGAGCCCAAACAGATTCTATCAGGGACACCGGAGCACCTACAGAAGGGCCGTGTCATATCTGGGAGTCCTGAGTTGTTGAGGCATCAGCATGGAAAGTTTGGCAGCCCCGGCCGAGAGGTGGCACAGAAGAGGCCGGGTGTAGAGGAGATGTCCCATCATCACAGGAGCATCTATAGCGGTATGAATGGTGGGTCCGACTGGAGCCTGCTGTAGCACCCACAATAATATATACCGAGTCCCATTTGAGTACACCATACGCAAAGGGGATGGTCATCCTTCATCCTGGAGCCAGCAAAGCCCCAATTCCCAGCCAGGCACTAAACCATCCCACTCCGCCAGCCATGATCTGCATTTAGTCTAGTTTTGCTTTGCTCAGTTCAGGAGAGGAAATGGCCAGATAGAGCAGGGGCTTTAGTGTCTGGCTTGAGCAGAACATCTCATCTCTGGTAAAGCTCGGTGGTGTCCAGTCTTGGTCCTCTCGGGCCATGATTTTAGCAGGCTTTTGCTGCCTCCTATCAGTCAGCCTCTGTACCTGTGCCTCCGAAGCCATTTTTTAATGCTCTGGAACCCAGCTGAGGGAACACTGTAATCAATCATTGGAAAGACCAAAATGCTCAGAGGCCCAACAAAAGCCAGAAGACAGAGCTACCCAGGAGGACCAGGAGTGGACACCATTGTGTTTGCCATATGCACGCAGGTGAGTGGAGTGGCAAAGTATGAGTCAGCAGCACTTGAGAAGGAGCAGTGTTGAGAGAAGGCCCATCACTTCTGTTTATCTACCACCCTTTTCTTATGTTCCCATGAGTCACTCTATCTAAACTTCCAAACAAAGAATTTGTTTGTCGGACTTTGCTTTTTTTTTTTAAATAAATTGCTTTGTTACAAAAAATTATATTATTCTTTGAATTTCAGTTAGTTTTAATTCTACTTGCAATTCAAATTCGAATTGCTATTCTGCATCCTGTTTGCTATCTCAGTTCAAATTCAGGATTTGAATTGGAATTTTAAAGGCGTTCTCCATTCGGTTCGAATGGTGCCTGCCCTAGTGCATAAGCTGAATGTTGCAACCCACAAATGCTCATGAATTACACATACAGATATATGCTGTACATATGCACACATTACCCAGAATAGGTTACAGTAAGCATCACTGACCTACATACTCTCAGCGTAAGGCTCATAAACTCCTCAGCAGTGGTAAAAACATTCTTGCACACACACACATAGACACACACACAGACACACCCCACAAGGTGCTGATACTGATCTCAGTTGGGTCTTGTCACGCTTGTTAATTTTTGTAGCTTCAACTTGGTGATCTTGCTGGTAGTTTCTGTGGGATTATTTCTGTTCAAACCGATGGCCTTGGTGCTGCTAACTTCATGCTTTACCGTTTGAGCTACCTAATTCTAATATAAGTTACTGCATCCTGTCTGAATTAAACTTTGCTAGATTACTGAGATACTTTCAACGAAAAAAAAAAAATGATGTGAATTCTCTTGGTGTGAATTATAAATTTAAATGAACTTGCTTTGAATAGATACTTAATAGCTTTGTGAACAGATGCTGACATCAAAAAAGCTGGAGTGAACATTTTTGGAGGACAAACAACGTGAATGTGTGCAGAACAAAATATCAGACTCTCCTCCTGATGTGTAGCTTTCTCTCCAGCTATATTCTGCTAATGATTTCTTGGAGGAGAAAAGTGCTGAGTTGTGTGGCTTGCCAAGGCTGTGGGATTCTTCCTGAAGCTGTGTGCTGTTTACCTTGCGCTGCATTTAATAGGAAAATAACAGCTGCTAATTAACACCTGAGTTCACTGACCTAAATGGATGCTCTGTAGATCTCAAACTAGAAATAGAGCTGCTATTCTGATGAAGGATGGTTCTAAATGTGACATTTCGATTTATAGATTGTACAAAAACATGGCGATGAAACGGTAGAGTCATTGAAGTATCCTATGGATGGTTGATTTAGAAGCTACTTTTATCTTATGTCCTGTGGTTTGTTTTTTCTTTGAGTGCACAAAGGCCTTGTATGCAAGCTTGATACCAGACAGCCTTTACTGAGATCCATCCTACTGCTTATTTATGCCTTTTGACACCAAGCTAACAAAGAGAGAATAAGCACTTGTATTCTTTCTCTTTCCCTTCTTTCAATCATTCACTTTTCTTGAGATACACATATGTGTTCTTTCATTATTCCCTCAGACTAAATAGTGCAGATCCAATTAAATTTTTCCACTGATGCTCTGGGTTGGTGCATATCTCCTTAATTTTCAATCTGTTTACTGCTCCAGATCCCTTAGAACCGGCATTTCAGTAGAGACTAACAATCCCCAGTGTGTCTAATTAGTCATAAATGCACATTATAAAAATAAATAAAAACTTACACTCTTCATGGAACCACATGGTCAAATAAATTCTGAGCATGGAATTACAGTTTATCCCTGTTGGCCATGGCTAGCCAGCCTGGATTATCACTTAAGAAGGTTTTCACAGTCGGATTTCTCTTTTTCTCCTCCCTTCCTGGGGTGTGTCCTGCAGTCCATAGTAATTTGCCTTTTTAAAAAAATACTTAATTGGATTACAGAAGTTACTTTAAGTTCAGGGAAAGTTGGCAACAAGGTTTAAAGGTTAGATTACCCAAAAGTGAAAAATTCTGTCATCATTTACTCACTCTTGTCTCATTCCAAACCTCTATGACTTTCATTGAATGTAGAGAAAAAAATGGTTTTCCACTGAAGAAAGTAATGTATGCAGGTTTAAAATTACATGAATAAATGATTACAGAATTTTTGTTTTGGGTAAAAAATCCTTTAAGTGTGTTTTTTGATCACTGAAGTGCATTCCAAAGCATCCCGACCCGATTGTGACGCACGACCTTGACCGACCACTCCCTAAATATAGCTCTACAGCCTATAGCTCCCCTGTAAATTTACTTTAAATGGGGTCTCCACCTAAGTGTTCCTAAGGGCCCGATGTTGAGAAATCATACCATCCATCAATCAGACCATCCGTCAATGCATTGTGTAAATAATAAATATTGGTATTGGTAATGTGACACAGAACAAGCACTGCTGGCTGTTCACGCTTCAGGCTTTGTGGGCTTTCGCCATAGTTCCAGGCTGATGTGACAAGGCTGACAAGGCTTTGGCCCTTTGCAGTAATTTAATTTGCAATCTGCGAAATACATTTCTAATTGCTTGCCTTGACATTTAAGTGGAATTTAATTTCTTTTCCTTTCATTTCTCAAGAGATAAAGGCCCTGGCGATCGCGGCTGGCATCAGTCGGCTGTTTTTTTTGCTCTCTTGCTGGTGAGCCAGGGGTTGTGTAACAGTTAGGAAACAGTTCTCAGAAGCCTGGTACTAAATTAAATCTACTCAACTCTTTGTGACATGGCCAATGACTGATCTTGAATGCTCAGCCATAATTAATGACTGTCTACTTGTTTTATGGTTTAACGAAAAATTCTAATCCTGCTAAGCTGTGTCCTAAACAGATTGCAATTTAGTCTCCCTGTGATCGCCGTGTGCGGTTGCTAATTCCATAATCTATTCGTTGTCATGCTGACTTCGGCATACAGTAATTCCGATGTCCTGCGTTTGGTGTAGAAAACGAAGCTGATGAGACAGGTTCTGGGGTAAATAGTTGAAACCACTCGTACAAGTGGAGAGTTACAATGTTTATTGATCTCTCATTAGCGCACAAGTGAGCAATTGATTTAGGCTTTCTGCTGCTGCAACAAAGAGAAATGTTGAATTTAAGATATGTGGAATAGATTTTGGAAAGGAATGAGATGGTAGTATGAGATAAATGCAGCATTGACTGCTACATCATTTTAGTTAATAGAAAAGTCATGCAGTTGGTGCTAAACTTTCAATAACTGCTTATCAATGGGTACACAGTGAAAAAGGTTTAAAAATGATATCAATATACTTAAGTCGCTGAAATGTATGCATTTATCCCAGAATTTGAAGAAACACTGAACTCTCACTAAATATTACTAAACAGCAATCATCTTGATATACAGTACAGTAATTACCAATCATAGTATACAGTAGGTCAGTCCATGTCAAATCAGGATACAAATAGCCATACTTCCATGTTAAGTCAACAATTGTGTCCCTCAAAATAAGCAAGATATTGTATCATGCTAGACAAAAATGTTAAAATCTCACATTTTGACTTATAAAATTGACAAAAAATTGTATCCTTTGTTTTTTTGCCCAATGGTATCCACATAGAAGTTTATATATTTATATATTTTTTTCCAGAATATGAATTTAGAAAATATTTTTAGGAGAAGTCTCAGTCTCTGAACCATTTAGAATTAAATTTGTCAACTGATGTCAAAAGTGACCAAGTGTATGCATCTTCCAAGTGGATAGCTGATCTGACACAAACTGTCACAAAAAATCTAAATATAGAAAAAATAAAAATAAAACAGTAACCCTGATCTGACATGGACTGTCCCTGTATATATCACTATGTACACATAAAAACTCAAATAGTAGAGCATGATGCTAACAATGCTAAGTTCATGGGTTTAATTCCAAAGAAATTCGTAAACTGATAAAATGTATACCTTGAATGCAAAGTAGCTCACTTTGGATAAAGGTGTCTGGCAAATGCATAAATGAGACTAAAATGAGCGTTGAACTACTCCTTTTCATAAACTGCAGTTCACAGAGCAATGGATACAGCATTTGTTACCTCCTACAGTTTAAAATAACTTCTCGGTTTCTAATAGTTTCATATTTGCTGCTAGATGAATCATTCTTTTTTTTATCAGTAGAGTATTACTCACTTCCACAGTGTCCTTCATGCTTTCTTTTTGTCCATTTCCCCCAAGAATAAGCTCACTTGTGCATTGATGTTGAGATCTGAAAGGAAAAATAAGCTGCATTCTCATAATGAAATTATAAACCAATGTAAACCAGTAATGAAATCTAAACTCAGTGCAATCTTACATAGCATGTTTACTTTTACTGCTTTGTTGTTATCCTAACTGAGACCTCTGTAACAGACAAAGACTGTATAAGAGAGTCAGTTTCTTTGTTTTTAGGATGCTTTGTCAACCCCAATTATTGGCTGCTGTAGCCCATATTTTACAATAATACTTTAATTAATCTCAGTGAAAATGATATATATTATTCATCTCAAATTTAGCCCTTGATCTCTCCCATTCCCTGGAAGATGTTCAAGTATGCCAACAAAAGTCTTGTGTTCCTAATGAACCCCTGTGCCATCTCTACCAATACTAGCCTCTGTGCTGTCCGGTAACATGGAGGGATTATGTAAGATATTAGGAATTCATGCTGAGAGGGCCACAGCCAGCCTGCTCTCTACTTAGAACCCCCGTTTATCTTCCTGCTGGCTCAAGGCAGAAGGTAGAAACCATTGATTGCTACTTTAGAAAGAGGGAACACGAGGGCTTGCAGTGGTCAGGGTCCCTGCAGAGCTGTTACCCAATCTACAGATCTCTTTCAAGGGCTCATTGCCTGAAGAGGCACATTTAACCTAACATTGTGTGTGTTCTATAGAAGCGGAAGAAAATTACATGCAGACTTTAAGAGGTTTACTTTCAATGGAAAGAGGATCTCAGTCTAGGAGAAATCAATGTCCAGTTAATGGGAAGATGTTCATTCACGTCTTTATGAAAGTCTATTGAACTTTGCTAGTGACATGAGCCTGTACTAGTGGCCGGTGTGTTGACCTTAGTCATATGTGGTCAATGCAAGTGTAGGTATTTCAGTTTTAAAGGGAAAGTTCTTAAAATGAAAGGGATAGCTTTTAAAATAATAATAAGTGTAAATAAATGTTTCTTGAGCACCAAATCAGCATATTAGAATGATTTTTGAAGGATCATGTGACACTGAAGGCCGGAGTCATGATGCTGAAAATTCAAGTTCAAATTCAGCTGCTAAAATTATATTCCAAAATATATTAAAATTGAAAAGTGTTATTTTAGATAGTAATAATATTTTACAATATTGCTATTTTACTGCATTTTTGATTAAATGCATAAAACCTAGGTGACCATTAGAGACTTCCATCAAAAATATAGAAAAATCTTACTGTCCCCAAACTTTTAAACAGTAGTATACATACATTTTTTTTCAGTCCATGCATTCCATTGGAAATGAACCCATGACATTAATTTTGCTACTTCAACTTAAAGGGGTCATATGACTTGCTAAAAAAAAAAAAACATTATTTTGTGTATTTGGTGTAATGAAATGTGTTTATGCGGTTTAAGGTAAAAAAAAAACAAAAAACATTATTTTCCACATACTGTACATTATTGTTTCTCCTCTAAGCCCCGCCTTTCCGAAACTCGTCGATTTTTACAAAGCTCATCATTCTGAAAGCGTACTTACAGACTGTGTGTCAGCATTATTTGTCAGAACCCCGGCATTTGGTATCTGGGCTTAAGCCCAGGTAAAAGTTGTCTTTAATGCAGCTCTGCTAGTGACAATCCAGAGCTGTTATTTGAAAGACAGCAGACAGAGCAAAATGTAAGACCTTCTAAAAGCTAAACATTTACCGTTTATATATATATATATAAAACAATTCTGTCTGAATACAGACCTACTTTTGAATATCAGTCACGAGAGAAAGACGTGAAGGCTATATTGGCCAACCAGTTTAAGATGGTCAGCACCAAACTAACCAGCATAAACCATCCTGGAGTAATAATTCTTTTTAGCAGGCATGCTAACACTAGCATTTGTAGCAGCTAGGTTTGTTAGTTAAACCTTGAACTGCTTATTTTGTAGAAATACTGCACATTGTATTTTTAAGAAGTTAGCTGCTGTCAGTTCAGGAAATATATGGACTTTATCACGGTGATCTAACATGTGTTTTAGTATGAATGTTTATGTTTATTGCTGACTGGAGGGTTTGTGTATTGTGATAGGGCAGGCATAGACTGCTGTGCTATACAAGTGAAAAGTGAGAGATGGACTGAGAGAGAAACAGAGACAGCGGGACAGGGAGTGAGGTGAAACTCGCTTTCATGGTGAAAGCACTGCACTTTTGCTCTTGGCTCCTACAGCCGGGTCACATTTCTAGGCATAGGCAGAAAAAGACTGTAGGACACTCATGTATCAGCCTCAGAAAGCAGCATGCTGTGTACACTTTCTATGGTGAAAGAAGACCAACTTTAGTGTTAAACCTTCTGAAGCTCTTGTGCTAAACCTTTCTTCCTTCGGGTTGACTTGACGGAGGACATGTACAACTTAACATTAAACAACGGAACCACAGATTAGATCAACAAAATGACAAGAACAACCTTGACATACAAGGTTTAAAGTGATAGGCTATGACAATTGTTCCAAATCTGTATGACTTTCTTCTGTGGAACACAAAAGAAGATATTTAAAAAAAAAATGTCTTAGACAATGACACATGTACAATGAAAGTCAGAAAGCACTATTTCACAGCAATGACGCCAGTGTGTGGTTTTAGTGTAATAAAATACTGAACCTAAAGTCTTTCCTTCTTATTTAAGGTCTCTGTGCTCATTGTGATGCACAAGCAGCAGTCTACCTCAGCCTGTGAGTCATATTACACAACCATCCTGCATTATGTGTGCAATATAAGTATACTGTATATTCTTTTTTGCTTCTCCTCCTGGCACACTGCAGTGTGGCAAGGCTACACTTTATTTCCAATCTTTAGAAAACCCACTCAGATGAAATCAATCACTGTGATTCAACAACTTTTTCGAGTGGACTGCTATTTACACAAGTGCACACACATGCAGTTAACAGTAATAGAAGCAATAGAAGCTGGAAGAGACCGGCTAGCACAGAAACACACAGCTCAGAGGCAGACCCTTGCTTTCCATCTCCCCATCCACACACAGACAATAAAAGAACCTTTAGACAAAATGAAATTGGGCAATAGAGCCAGGTAATTGGTAAGGCCATTAAAATTAATGAAATTGTTATGCAGACAAGAGGTAATACTCAGGGAGGAACCTCAAACCATGCAGTGCTCTCTGTGGGAGGAGGGCAGTGTGCAGGCAGCTAACTGTGTGTATTTATGGACTCCCTTCAGCATAAACAGAGCTACTGCACTCTTTATACATCATCTGAATGCATGACCAGTCATGCATTTTAAAATTCATAATGTGCTGATGGAGTTAATATGGAGAAAATACAGCTAAATGACACTACATGACCTATTTTTCAATTTATGCTCATAAATATTTAATCATATCAGGGAATTACAATCTTCAGAACCAGAGAAAAAAGATGGATGGATGGAGATATACATACAAAACAGTGCATTTGAGAAGTATTGAAGGGTAATTTAGACTCAATTTCAAAACTTAGTGAGCGCCTATAGATGCTGCATTATAAGGCGCTGGTACTCGAACCTGCAACCTTCGGAATACAAGTCTGACTCTAACCATTAAGTCACAATTGCCTCCATCGGAAAAGGACCTTGAGTCGTTAATCAAACTCAGGTCACTGCGAGCGCAGTTGCACTACATGTGGGCGCACTAACCACAAGGCCATCAGCACCGACAAATAATGTCACGACACACAGGATTCAAACCCCCAACCTTCTGGCCCAGGTGTCCAGCACTTATTGAGTGTGCCACATAGAGGACACAAATAGAAATTGAGCTTGAATTTCATCCAGTCCTAAAAAAATGGTTTAGTGTAATTAAGAATAGTTTATTTTACACTATTTTGCTATGAATTATTATGCATTTTTGAGTATTCTGTTGTGTTACTCGCTGTACTTTCCAAATCAAGCACTTACAAGGTTTATTGATTGTTAAGAAGCAGTAGGTGGCTCACTACGTTTTAGAAAAGAACAAGGGTATGTCTAAATTCTTACAATCTCTGAGTATGTACTAAATTAAATACAGAATTTACTGTTTGACTGTTGGTATGGGCATACTGGCCATATTGGTATGGTCTTTTGGCCTGTGACACACTATTGTTGACAACAACCACAACAATAATAAACAAGTACAATGGAAGTAGAAATTTAACCACAATGAATTCAACTTTTCAAATCTAATGGCTCTTCACTCCCTGACCATGCTAATAAAAACAACTTAAATGAAGTTGGTTTGCTGGTTCTAAAAAGGCAGAAACATACAAAACCCCTCTAAAACCAAGTAACAGACCAAGCTAAACAAGCTAGGAGACCAAAAACCTCAATTTGAACACTGACAGCAGATGTAGTTAGTCATCCATGTATTGTTTTCCTAATGTATCCTGAATACTAATAATTTGGACATCCCACTCATTTTACATGTTGCTAATTTTGTTAATTTCTCTGAGGCAAGAGACTCAGGCTGTTTGTGGTTATTTATAGGGTTGACATGAGTGTGTGTGTGGAAGCTACTATAGAGTCATCACATGGAGGACATGATGTCATCTGTACAGCTAAATCCAGCGGCACACGTCAATCATACAACCTTTAGATCTTTAAGTTAAAACCGACATGACAGGATCACAACAAAAGCTGCTCATCCCCCTTCTGCTCTCACTCTCAGCATAATCCATACACACGGCAAAATGTTTTTCATGCTTAATAAATACATAATTGAAAATTCTGTCATCGTTTACTCACTCTCATGTTGCTGTTGCTATTTTTGTAGAATACAAATATTTCATGCAGCTGACCTTTGCAAAGACCCGGCCCTCTTAGTTAATGTTGCGACGTCCAACAAGCCATGGCACTCTTCACTCTTCACGCATCATGAAAGTACATTGCATAGCAAAAAGGACACTGACAACCAGTCTACATTTGGTATGAAACAAAGTCTCATCTTGTATCAAACAAAAAATCAGCTTGTGTCAATATTTTAAAGAAATTCGAACAATAAATATAATTTTGTGGCTCTTTAATATGTAGTGACAGATCGCAGTAGTGCCTCAGTTCATGCGGTATGTGAACTGATCATCTTTACTGGTTATAGCATGAATAAACATAAATGAATATCAGAAGGTATCTTGTTTCAACCACAGAAAGACAACAATACACACATTTTTCAAGTTCAAGGCCACCGTCGTTAATGTACTCTCCTGTCTGTTTTGTTTGTTGTACAAAACGGCAGATTCGGCATTATGATTGGTCAGATCGCCTGTCAATCAAACTCCTACGAAGGTTGAATTGAACTGTTGACTGGAGCATTCAAGCATTAAAACACCATAGATATAAAAAAGTGGTCCAAATTACTTGTGTACTACTATCTTCAGAATATTTTTGAGTCAGAATTTTCAGTAAATTGCTTGAAGCAGTTCACAAAATGTTCAAGAGTGAACATTTTTGACTGATGTGTAAATGAGTGAACAATCCATATAATATAATTATTATCCATCTTTGCTCAACAGATAAGATTAGCTAATACACTTTAAAAAATCTCCCCACGAAAGCCCTGAGAAGCTTAAAATGGCTTCCACTTGATTTAAAAATAATCATAAAAGCCATTATGAAAATGTAGCACTTGAACATGTAGGGAGAAAGATTCCCTCTTGTGTGTTTTTAGTTTGTGCACATGGTTTCGAATGATGAAGAGACTCAAATATCTGAGGTGTCATTTTTTAAAGTACAGCATGTGCTTAAGCACTATTGGGGACACACATAGCATTTATGGAAAATCTGAAGCACTGCTGTGTTTTGGGATGAACACTAATGCTTCAGGGAAATTGCTTCTAGAAGCTGGGTCAGTAGAGCAGCTCACCCTCCAGTGTGTGAGCATGTATATGTCAGAATATATGTTCATTCTCTTATTTGGACGTGCATTTAACCATTTAAACTGCAGTTTTAAACTGTTAGCCAGGGAATTCTATGCCTTATCTCCTTTGTAATAAGGGTTTTGTACACCTACTGTATGAGAAAAGGTTCTCCTCAGGGAAGACTCTCCTGTGCTTGTTAGGAGAGTGTGTTCCTGTGTGCTGCAAAGACAGACTGTCTCCACTCCGAATAGTGATCATTGTATAATTTACCCTGAGGGAAAGTACATTGCGTAAACTATTTGAGCTCCCCCAAATTGAGATTTAATATCTTAACTGACCTGATTTCCTTGATGTCTTCCCATTGTTTCATACTCCACGATGGCACAAACACTGTGCGAAGGGCATCATGATATTAAAAACAGTCACGCAGATGCACTTATAAAAATAGTACTCTTTTGCCTGTAGGAAATTGTTGAGGTCAGTAGGGTCCGGATTTCAGATTTATTTGCAAAGAAGCTCATTAAGGGTTGACCTTGTCCAGTGGGGAATATAGGATGGCACGAGGATCCCGGCAGAGGTGGGAAGTTATGGCTCATTGTCTTTCATTCCTCGAAAGGGCAGCAGGGAGCATAGTGCATTTAAGATAGTGATCAGGTTTTCTCCCAGAACATCTTGTTAAGTAGGCCAACGGGTTATTCCTCCTCGTCTCATTATCTTTTCACTTTGAAGTAAATCCCCTCCATAGCAGCTGACATAAAAAATTTTTTTTTTAAACCAATGACCCCATTTAAACTCACAAAATGTATAACCCCTGACTGTTTCCATAGCAGCTGACATAAAAAATTTGTGTTTTTAAACCAAGGACCTCTTTTATAGGCTCAAAATGTCAGAAAAAGTTAATCTGGAAAATTCGGAACACTTAAAAAATATAACACTGCAACCAAAAAAAAGAATAATATTCTCTGCAAAGATTCACATTAAACTGTAATTATTAGCATATACAATTTCTAATCTGGAAAATTCGGATAAACATAAAATTTCTAACCTGGAACATCGGATCACTAAAATGCAGATTTCAGTTCTTACAACACTGCTGGAGTTTAATACACACCGATATAGCTTTGTGATGCACAATAATCTGAATGTGCACTTCAAACATGTAAAAATACTAGGAATAAATGAATCAGTTTTGTCGCCCTTCATCCATGAAATTTGGCCTTGGGGCCCTTGAATTCAAGTGACCGCCCTTAATATATTGATAAATGTATCCTGAAAGTCACCTTGGGCTATTTTTTGGATTACAGTTTCTCTGCTCGATAACGATATTGCACATAATATGCAGAGAACTGAGTGTGTGTGTTGATAAATTTAGATGTAGTCATATTGTCTGAGCTGTCTCCTTGTAATTGCTGAATAGTGTCTACAGTAGTGGCTGTTTGTGTGTGTGTATGTGTGTATGAAAGAGAGAGAGAGTTCTTTGAACAACAGAATATCGTGCCTGCTCAGAGGACATCAAAGACAGTCACTTCTCTTTTTGCTTCCGTTTAATCATCTCTCCATTAAACCACTAACAAACAGGGCAAAGGTCCAGTGGACTGATGCGAAACATATTGTTCCTGTATGCTTATTGACTAACAAGGCTACTTTATTCTTTCTGACACTCTCTGCTCTGCTTTCATTCACTGATCTGTTTTAGGCTTTTCTATGGCAGCAGAGAGCATAAGCCTTGAGACCAGCCAGTATGACCCTGAGTAAATGATAAATCTATGTTGGGTAATTGGATATTAATTATCAAAAAGGCAGCAAAAGTGTGTGTGTGTGTACTGTATATATATATATATATATATATATATATATATATATATATATATATATATATATATATATATATATATGAAAATACATTTTAATTTAAATACATCCATTCACTGATCTAGCTCAAAATTTAACAATGATGTTAATTTTCATACAATTAAAATACATGGTGGTCACTAGTTTTCATGTTTAAAAATGTCTGGATTTGAACCATGCTAAACAAAAACTATGCCACTAGACAATCACATCTTACACTATCAACATGTAAATGTGAGAAAATATATACATGTCAGCCTGTAATTGGAGCAAGCATGCCCCATACTTCTTTCTAAGAGACTGAGAGGTATTGATTTGTGTTTGCTACACTGCTTCTCACAGGAATATTCATTCTGTTCTCATTCTGACCAAACAGCAGTGTGAACTAGCACAGATGATGAGAGAGTTAGAGAGATGGCTGATGGGACTGTTTAATGAGAGGCCTAGATGACCTTGTGAAGGACTGTAGAGAAGCCCTATACTGACTGATTACAGCAGAGATGAAGGGAAAAACAAAGAGTAAGGCCCCGTTTACACTAGTGTGTTTTCGTTTTAAACGGCATTTTAGAATGAATGCGATCCTTGTCTACACTGGCATTTCCGCTGCATTTCAGAAACGATCTCCGTTTACAATTCACAACCTAAAATCCATGTCACGTGATCATTCATGCAGGTACAGCCATAGATATGAATAGGTAGATTCCCTATTATTTAGATCGCGGCCGCGTCTACGTGCTTGGAGCGATTGAATGGGGAATCTATGTACAACAATGCGCATGATGTTATTGTTTACACAGTCGTCAAGGACGCAAAGAGCAAATGTGGACAGCCACGCCATCGTTTTCAAAAGTCTCCGTTTTGGTTCGTTTACACTGAAATGCAACCCCGGAGTTTTCAAACTAAAATGGGGTCTGCAGCATTTTCAAAGTCTTCGATTTCGAGGGTCGAAAATGCCGGAGTAGTGTAAATGATAGGCGTAAACGTAGCAAAAGTTATGCGTTATAAAACGAAAATGCACTAGTGTAAACAGGGCCTAAGAACGAGAAAGAAGCAGAGTCAGAGAAGTGGGTTGGTTATACAGGAAGTTATAAGAACATACATCACTGAATCATCCTCTTGTCTCCACATCACTTTAATATGCATGTACATACAGCAGATGCACACAAGTGCAAACAGGCACATGGAGTCTGAAAGTGAGTATCAGTGTTCTGTCTGCATCTCCTGCTGGAGCACACCTGCTCCTCCCATGTTAATGAAGACTCTACCGCAGTGCTGCTCAGACACTTCCAATACATTCCCAGAACAACACTGCAGTGCTCATTACTGGGCCTACAAGGAGCCATTGTATTGAAATTCCTCTTGTTCCTGTGTATTCTCCTTTATCTTCTCTATTATTTTCTGCAACTAATTCAGCACAGACCACTTAACAGTATTCAAACTTCGTTTTGTAGATAATAGGTCTTGTGCACAGTGGTACTCAAAGGGGTCCGCCAAATCAAACAATGGGTGAATGGGTGATAAAACAGCTGATAAAAATCATCACAATAATCCACACAACTCCAGTCAATCAGTTAAAGTCTTGTGAAGCTAAAAGCTGTAGCTTCTGGCCAAAATATGGATATCATCCAAAATAACTCATCTTGGATGTTATATTTGTTTACTGAATTCAGACTCAACCTGATTTTGATTTGTGTCACAGAAGTTTTGATTCTCATGGAGCTCAAGACAACAGCTGAAAATTAAGCTGCTCTGATGTGGCATTTAATTTATGCAGAATCATAGCCTTAAACTTAAGCATAAATAAATAAATAATTAAACATTTTCACTGTCTTAAAAGTACTAGTATTTCCTTCAGGGAATGCAAATATATTTTATATGCAAGTACCATCCCTAAGAAAACATTTTAGTTTATGTTTGCATCTTAATGCCTTAATTGAAGAACAAGGTCACAAGCAAGCTAAAGAAGGCAGTTCTGTCAATAAAGAGGAACTTATTACTGCCTGAGGAAATTTTTGTACTCCAAACACATTGAACTGTATGTGCGTACATGTTTTATGGACTTTTTTCTTTCTTGAGACCCTTAACAGCTTAAAGTCACTGCATTTATTGTAGACATAATGTTTTACATTACTAACTACCAGTATTTGTGTGTGCCTCTCTCAGAGGTGGAAAGAGTACTAAAAAACCCAAATAAACTAAAAGTACCATTACATTAATGAAATTTTACTTAAGTACAAGTAAAAGTACCAGTCTAAAAATCTACTCAAGTAAAAGTAAAAAGTACCTCTTTTAAAATTTACTCAGAGTAAAAGTTACTTAGTTACATTTTAAAAGTGGGAGGGAGGCAAAAATGGGACATGCCAAGGGTGTCAAACTCAGTTCCTGGAGGGCCACAGTCCCTTAATTAGGGTTATATCAGTTTAGATATAACCCTAATTAAACACATCTGAACCAGCTAATCTAATCATTTAGGCTTATTTGAAAACTACGGCTGCATCCGAAAACTGAAAAATGCTTCCTTCTGAGGACGCATTCCAAGGTAGGAAGGCATCAAGGCACGTCCAAATTCAATGTTAGTTTCATTTCCTGTCTCCTGAGATGCCTTCATCTGGCCGATTTTTGAAGGCAGCATAGATGTATCCTTCACTGCCTTTGATATCCCACAATCCTGTGCGTTCCATTCTGTGACAGTTAAACCAAAAAAATAAACATGGCGTCTGAAAGTTGCGGTCGGTGGTCAGTTTGTGTGTAAATGTATGTTTTTGATCAACGTTTTCCACTTTTTATGTCATTTCTAGCGAGAAATTAATATTGCAGTAATTAAATATCCACATAGTTATTACCAAAGCTCTCTATATTTTGCTGTAGATCATTAAACATTACTCTGCTTCAGAAGCCTGTCTAAAATCAGTTTCATGAGGTGCCTTCGAGCAAAAAAACTGCCTGCAAAGTCGTTGTCTGATTTGGCAGCGAGGCAGCAGGTCAGTTGCCTAAGTTTTCGGATGCAGCCACATGATATGTGTGCTGGAGCAGGGTTAGAACTAAACTCTGCAGGGCTACGGCCCTCCAGGAGCTGAGTTTGACACCCCTGGGATAGGCCTATTAATCTCAAACTAGTTGTTTTTAATTAAAGGAATCAGTTATTTAGTATAATAAGACATTTGGGCTGTTACCAGGCAAATCAGTATCAACAAACTCATCTTTTCAATGCAGAGGAAATGCAGAAGCTTCATTGGAAGTGGCATTGAGATGTATTTACACACTGTTTAATGCAGGACATGAATGCATTTAACCTGCAGTTACAAATGCATGAATAATGTTTTGATATACAAGACATAAAATGTTGAATACTTATTTGAAATTATAAGAAATTATAAAAAAAAAAAAAAAAAAATCAAAAGATACTTTAAATGTGAAATTAAAATGGCCAGTATGTGTCAGCAAGTCACTGTTAATAAGTGAGTCATTGCGATTGAACCGAATCATTTAAACAGTTGATTCATTCAGGAACGAAACACTGTCATGTTGCAAAACTGTGCTTTGGTGACTGTGTTTGCAATTATTTTTTGTTGTAGAAATAAAGCAAAAACAGGCAATATGGTGTCTAAAACGCAAGTCTCTTAATTAACTTGTTTACTGACCTGTTGTAAATATATATATATATATATATATATATATATATATATATATATATATATATATATATATATATAATCATGATGATTTTTTTGGAGGAAAAGACGGCATTCTTTTTGTGATTTTGATTTACTATATGAAATGATATAAATATGTAAATTTTCTGCCCCTATATCTTCAGTTTTGTGATCATTCTAAATGCATTTTACAAGACTGAATCACACAGTGAAAAACGCACTCTAAATGCGCGCGCACATCATTAAAACAACAATTATGATTTTATCGCAGACGATATATATCGCATACTCCGCAGTCCGCACCACTGTCTTTTTGGCTAATTTGTGCAAAACCTCTTGCTAAAATGTAAAGGCTTCGTTTTAACCACCAATGCAACGAGCTTACCTCTACATGCTTGCGAAGGGTTGATGTGTTGTCGAGATTTTATAGCTGCTAGTTCGGTCTCCCTAGCTAAGCACAGCTTATACTGCATAATAAAGCATAAATATGGCCAGGGGTACACTTCATTTCCTTCGAGTTCAACTTCAGAATATGACGAGGTTTCGTTTTCAGCGGTGTCTGCACCATAACGCCTGTTTTGTCCGTCTGCATCTTTCTTGTGATTCTAGCGCCAGTAGTTTCCAGGGAGCGATTTTTTTTTTTTTTTTTTTTTTTTTTACTCTCAGTAATTAATGTGTTTTAAAATGTAGCGAAGTACAATACTTCAAACAAAATATACTTAAGTAAAAGTAAAATTACAGATTTTAAAAATTACTTTAAAAAGTAGAAGTACACAAAAAAGCTACTCAATTACAGTAACGCGAGTAAATGTAATTCGTTACTTTCCACCTCTGAACATCTCTACTAACTACCAGTATTTGTGTGTGCCTCTCTCTCACGGCAGGGTATGTTTATGTGTTTGTGAGTGTACAATTTATTGCAGCTGCATTTGAAGCTGCAGAGGGCAGAGACAGTTTGAACTCAGGGGTGTTTATTAAAGATATTGACAAATGCAACATACAGAAGCGGGTCAGAGGTTTAAGCACCTTCATTCATCGCCTCTACCGCTGTTCTGCTCCCTTCCGCACCATTATAATGTTATTACTTCCACTGATGGACCTCTGCCAGCTGTTAGGCTTTAAATAGATCAGGTATTTTCATCAAATGAGAGTTTTTGACTAGCAGTACTCAGTTTAGGCATCATTTGGGCACATAACAGCATCTTCCTGCAGTAAAATAATTCACTTCCAAAGTTTGTACCCAAATACATACATTTTTTAGTCATTTGTAGTTCTCAATGTTCTAGACGAGGATGATTCGGTATAAATGTTGTTTCAGTTTTCTTTATAAAAAGTCTATAAAATTTATTTGAACTGAAAGTTGTATTTTTGAGGAAATAGTAGCTCATTGATTTGATTATGCTTATTGATTCTCAATGCAGGCTTGGAAATGATTTAATGTTTATGATTATGGCTACCCAGCAAAGCAATATACTGTATAATACACAGTTTAAATTGGATATACAAAACAAGAAATTTTCCTTCAGATAAATATTAAAACAAAAACAAAGCTCTGCTTAAAATTCAAATTGGCCCTTAGTGGTCATGTCACCCTTTTATTCAGTATTCAATGTGATGTCAAAGCATTTAGAAAGCCTTGCAAAAGGCAAAAATGCTCAAGGACAAATGTAAGGACATATTCAGCAGTGAAGACCATTATTATTGTTTACATTTTCCTTCATAATTCACAGATGACTACAAATCTAACTGCAGTCCTTATGTAAAAACAATAGAACAATGAGAATTACCAGCCACATCATGGGGCATTTGTGATACTTGAAAAAATAAATTACATTAAACCACTTTATCACAAAGAATGCTCACAATTACAATGAACGGATAACAGAAAGATAGAATGCTAGATAGAAAAATGGAAGGATAGATGAGATTGAAGTCTGTGCAGTGTCACCCTTAGACATACTGTATGTCTCCTGGGCTTAAGTGAAATATTACTGTAATAAGCCTTAAGCTAATTAAATCAATACAGAAACAATTCACTTTTTGTTAGACTCTGACAAAGCTCTTAACCTGTTTCTATGTGTGTAGTCTGTATGTGAATACGAAGTTCACAAGGATGCTTTAAGGGATAGTGGCTTACCCCAAGAAATTGTATTTGGCCATCATTTACTCAACCCTTAAGTTGTTCCAAGACTGTATGAATTTCTTTCCTTTGTTGAACACAAAGGACGACATTTTGAAGAATGTGGGTAACCAAACAGTTGCTGGTAGCCACTGACTTCCATAGCATGGAAAATAAAAAATACTGTGGAAGTCCATTGGGACCAGAAACTGTATTCTTCAAAATATCTTCTTGTGTGTTCAGCAGAAGAAATAAACTCATACAGGAATGCAACAACATAAGTGTGACTATCCCTTTAAAGCTTTGTGTGTGTGTGTGTGTGTGTGTGTGTGTGTGTGTGTGTGTGTGTGTGTGTGTGTGTGTGTGAGTATGAATGAGCACATGAGGGACAGAGAGAGCTCTTCCACTACAGAGTGACTGCAGAAGTGACACTTGACTTCGACAGAAGGTACTCTTCATCAGCAGACACTCAGGGTCACACCTCCTGCTGGTGCATTCACACTGTACGTAACACGGAATAGAGCAGGCTTTTCTCTCCCCCTTTGTTTTTATCCTCTCTCTTGGTGTGTGCATGTGCACTTGTTAACAGCAGTGTTAACAAGACAAAAACATGCAGGCTGTCTTTTATCATTTGACCTCCTTATTTATTCTTCAAACACATCCACAATTAATGTGGCCATACTTTATGTATACATCTATGCATCAAGCTAATGCTTTAATTCAAAGTGACTTGAAGCTAGGAGTGGATCAGTTTCAAACTTTGGCTTTGCTAATATACCAGCCTCTGAAACTTAGCATCATTACACTAAATCAATGTCTTGTTTATCAAAAGGCAGTTTATCAAAATAACTGATCAATGGAAACTAGGGCTGTCAAAGCATTCAGTAATTAAATGCCAATAGTAATTCATGATTAACCTCATTGTTTTAGCACGTTCACTTCCTGTTTAAGGAAGAGAAACAAAATGAAGTGTTCATTTATTTGACACCTAACCAGTTTTGTTATTGTTAACTAAACCTATATATTTAAAATGGAAAAATAATTCAAAATAAAAAATAAATAAAAAAAAAAACAAAAAATATATCAAATATTATATGAAAAACTGAAGTAAAACTGAAATAAAAATAAAGCTAAAAACATTAAAAATTAATAAAAATGACAAAAGCACATAACAGAATTACTAAAACTTTAAAATGAAAACTGAAAATGCAAAAATAAAATCTGATTCAAACTATTAATAAATACTATAATAGTATATAAATAATACTAAAATTACACTGCACATATATGCAAAGACATGACAGAGAAATATTTCTACAACAGTGCTCACACTATATTTCTCAAAATATCAAAACACACAAGAAATACAAAAACTGAGCTCGATGCAAATTTGGAAAAATAAGTTTTCTCACATTTTATTTCTAAAACAAAAAAAATAAAAATTCCAGTCTGATTCATTAATAAATTGTTAAGAACCGTTTTTGTGAACTGGTTCAAACAATTCTAAAAAAGATCTGTTTCAAAAGAACTATCACTATTACTCGGCCAGGTTTATTGTGCAGAACTGTGACAGTGCTGCTAACCTCATTTGCCACATTGAAGCATTGTATTATCCCTTTTACAATAAATGTCTTGCTGCTGCCATTTTACCAAACAGAACAAATGCAAAGAGAAGATATAACTATAAATTATAGGTTGTCTCGGGCCTTTTACATAAAAAGGCTGTGTAAAACAGTTAATTAGCAGCAGTGGGTTAATTAGCTGCTCTATAAACAAGTGAATAATTACCATTTTCAGTGAATCAGCCCACTATTTTTCTGAGGAACTCAGTGTTGCCTGGAAATCACTATGTTCATATATAGTTATTAGAGGAGCTGTTATTTTGCTAATAGTACCATCAATATTAAATTAACCATCTAAACTGAATGCTCAATATATTCTTTTTTTTTCTGCAGCTCTGATATCGGCTGGCTGTTGCACCAGCACCTGTAGAAGTGTCAAGCTTTGGGACAGGTAAGGCTCACATCTGTACACATCAGTGCATGTCAGTACAGTATGCATGTTATTTATGCATAAAACAGCTCAAATGAGGATTAGCGTGCCAATATTTCATACAGTTATATTTGTGTTTTGTTTGTTAGGTGAGTGTAGTATACTAACATTCAAAAGTTAGGGGTCAGTAAGTGTTTTTTTTTTTGTTTGTTTGTTTTTTTTTTCAGACAAATTAATACTTTTTCCAGCAAAAATGAACTGAATTATTTAAAAGTAAAGAAGTAACAGAAACTAGCAAAGAAGTTATTTAATGATGCCACAGATTTATTTCAGAATATTTCAACCTACAGGATAGCATTAGAATGATTTGCCCTCTTAATTTTGCTAAGCACAAATCAGTTTTTAGACACACACACACACACACACACACACACACACACACACACACACACACACACACACACACACAAACCAAAATCCAATCACACTAAAAAACCACAATCCACCATGATTATTTCTCTCCACAGTTTTGATGCCTCTTGACCATTGCCTTGACTGGATCCAGTGGTGGAACCCTGGCTATGAAAGAGGATCCCCGTTGCTTTCATTTAACTTGCACTGACAGAAATGGAAGACAAGGAGTGAAGGACAAAAACGTTCTTGCAGCAGTTAGTGTCTCTCGTCCCCCTCCCTCACCACACTGGTTCCCGCTGGTCTCCCAATACAACTTACAGCCCTGCAAAACCAAGGCCTGGAGGAGGGATTCCTTAGGATTCAAACAGCTGCAAATAACACATTTGCCAAAAGGATTTTTCAAATGGGAGATTTTTTCATCTCTTTTTTGCCAACAAAATAGACCTACCTCCTTTGAATGGAAACAGACGAAACAACAAAAAAAAAGTTTGAAATTGGGATTAAACGTTTTTAGCCATTTTGTTTACAGTCATAGCAAAACACACAATCCACACTGTAAAAAAAAAAACATAAATTATGAATGATTATTTTGTACTGTTTTCCAGTAAAAAAACCCCCAAAAAACAAATCTAAACATTCTGTAAACAAGATACATTCATTCTCGAAGCAAAACTGCATAAGACATTAAGGATAAGAGTTATTAAGTGAGTTTTCAGAGAATATGCCTACTATTAATACATTTACTTTTGCACTCAATTTGTATTTTTTTTTTTTTTTAAGCATAAATCTCACTAAATGTCAGATTTATGCTTAAAACAACAAATGCTAACATGAAATATTAATATAAATAATATATAAAATTTTACATAAAATTATGCTAAATTGCATAAGATATTATAAAACTTGCTTTAATAGATAATATAAGTGATTATGGGGAAAAATTCTGTATGTAATCTCTCTAACATCTCATAACATTTATGCAGTTTTGCTTATTTAAGGATGTCTAGATATTTGTACTAAAAACAATTAGAAAACAGTTTCAATTTTTTTTTTTTTTTTTTTTTCGCAGTGTGCCAAAATTTTGCACACACATGCAGATACCTATTACCAAACTGGTCTTTTGCCTCTAAGAACAAGGGCGTTTCTTAAGATATTTGAAGGTAAAGAGCAATACTGAATGTCAGTGGCTCACAAGTTTCAAATTTTAGCTGACATCTAAATGATAATAACATCATGTCGTATCAATCACTGCCTGGCTTTCATTAGGACATGTGTGAAAACGTTTTATTTACTATGTTGACTATGGCCATGTGTAAAGTACGGTAGGTAAACTATCTATAGTCGCTAAAGTCAAAAGTTAAAGTGGGAGGTGTCCTAAAACACCACTCCTGTCTCTCAATATCCCATTACCAATCTGTTCGTAGATGCAGTGTTGTGTGATGTTAAAGAAGCACATAGAAAGCTTAGCTGCTGCACCTAAGACTTGTGTAGCTAGACGTTTTAGGCTTCCATTGTGTTGAGTCCTCTTGCGTCTGGTATTTCTGCCCTCACTGCTGCTGAAATCAAGCAGCACATTTGCAAAGCTCATATCTTCATAATTTCAATACTTTGCGAAATTGGCAAACCCATTTTATGGTTTCTTTTAGAATCCAGACCTGCTTGCTCTCATATTCTCTGTTATTGGACCATAATTGAGACGTAAAACTCAGAGACTTGTCATCCCACTGGACTACATAGACCATCTTGCCTCTCTTCTTACCAGGTATTTAACTAATCATCTTCTGGCTGACAGTACAAACCACACACTCATTTGTTCCGGGTACTGTTACGATTCATTTGAGAGGACTTCATAGCTTATATTTGTTCTGAACTGAACTGAACGTAACCCATCTTGCAAACCATCAGTCCTCCTGTATTAAAAACAGCAGAAGTTACTTGATAAGCTCATTTACCTGTGATTTTTTTATTTTTGTTGACAGATTATGAAACAGAACAAATATTAATATAAAAAACCTTTATGTTTTTAAAAAGTAAAGAGTAGTTTAAGGCTTAGTTTTTATATATGATAACTATAATTATTATTATATATGATAATTATAATTATTTTTGATGTACTAGTATTATTGAATCTATAAATATTATACTAAGAGATGTATGTAAAAACAATAAAGTCTTCTTTATGTAAAACACTTTTAATTGGCTTCTTATTTTGACTGTTGTATTAATATTAAGTACCCCATATCAGGACACCAGAAATCTAATTCTTGACATTAATCTTTAAATGTAACTTAAAAGGATAGCTCACACCAAAATGAAAATCATTTACTCACCCTCATGTCAGTTTTCAGTCACATGATCCTTCAGAAATCATTCTAATATTTGGTGCTCTTGATTATTATCAATATTGAAAACAGTTGTGTTCCTAATAATTCTAATAATTTTCATGCATTATTAAAAATATAAAAGTATTAATTTCTTTCTTGAAAAATTTAAAAAGTTAAAAAAAAAAACATACCGACCCCATTTGTCCTCAGTGACTTTCATTGTAGGGACAAAACCAGCTATTTTTCAGAATATCTTCTTTTGTGTTTCACAGAAGAGAGGCAGTCATACAGGTTTAGAATATCATGAGAATGAGTAAATGATGACAAACTTCATTTCTAAGTGAACAGTCCATTAAACAGCATGAATCAGGTAATGTCTGATAAGTGTATTTTATTTCATAAGAAAATACAGGGTGTTTGCTAATAAGCATTATTCAAATCTATAATCATCACTTTTTGTTTGTCATTTGTCAGCTGTATATCACTGTGCATGTTTAAGTACAGTAAATACTATAAAAAGAAATATGTGTGCCCTACTCTGCTATGGTAAGTAGGGAAGTATATCAGCCAGAAGGTAAGGGGCAAAGAGAAGCACTTTGTGCCCTGATTAAGATGTATTATTGTCAAGGGAGCACGACACACTCTGTCTCACACACAAACACTGAGTCCTAATGTCTGCTCTTTGCTTTTTACTGCAATGCAGCACACATTGGGATCCTGATGAGAGCGGTTTGAATGCCTGCCTGACCAAAAAACACCTAATCCATCAACACAAACATCAGACCTAGAGGACCAGAGGCCCTATAAATACTCTTATGCCTCACTCTCTCTTTCTTTCTCTCTAACACACACACACACACACACACACACACACACACACACACACACACACACACACACACACACACACACACATTTTTATTAAAACTGCATCTTCATATTTATACCAATCAATGCAATAATGCTTCACAGTGGATGTGACTCTGGCCCACTCAGACCTAGAATGAGCTGATGGAAAATGAAGACTTATAAATGCAGTGCTGTTCAAAGACAAATAAATAGTTATGAAATGCTGAGCTGGAGAAATATAGTAATTCTGCGCTTGGATTCTGCTTATGGCTTAAAGTGATCTCTGCCAGAGGAATTTCTTGCAAAATGAGGCAAAAGAAAGCTGTTTTGGCTGCTATTTAATGATGCCACAATCTCTGCAGACTTCTTATAATTCACAAAATTCAAACATTTAATAAAAATAAAAATATCAGTCAACTCTCTTGCACCACAGATATTTGTCCAATCTAAAGCTCTCTCAAATAAAAAAGCTTTACAAATGAAATATATACATAGGTAAGTGCATGTATGTGTGTGCATCAGGTGCTTATTGTCACTAGGCATTATGGGTACAGACAGTGTGTGTGTGTGTGTGTGTGTGTGTGTGTGTGTGTGTGTGTGTGTGTGTGTGTGTGTGTGTGTGTGGTGTGTGTGTGTGTGTGTGTGTGTGTGTGTGTGTGTGTGTGTGTGTGTGTGTGTGTGTGTGTGTGTGTGTGTGAAAAGGAGAGGGACTCATACAAGGGGACAGAGTCACAGTTCCTCAGAGACTCGTCTCCATGGTGACACGTGTGAACCACGTGCGAACCATCACTTCTATTCTAATATCAAAGACAACCGTCCACATGGTCTACAACCTGTCAGAAAACCTTGAATGTTTACCCAGCTGTCTCCAAATACATTCCATTTGCCATTATGTAGGTCACGGCAGAATTATATATATATATATATACACACACAACTACAACTCTTATATATATATATATATATATATATATATATATACACACAACTACAACTCTTATCAAAGTAAAGTCATATTAACATCTCAGTTAGCATCTAGAAATAATAGTAATATTACCAAAAGAGAATTCTGCCAAAGTGAAAGGATCCTGAAATCATATACAGTTTACTCTAATCGAATGTGTAAAAAAAAATCTGCAAAATTATATATATATATATATATATATATATATATATATATATATAGTAATATATATATATATATATAAAAAAAAAATCTGCAAAATGATTAAGATTCTGACCTAATAAAGTGGATTAGAACTCAATGAGTAATTTTAAAAAGTAGTAATTCAGAAATCCAAAACATGATCCTGGTGCAAAATTGCATACTACAGCAAAGTGCTTCTCACCACACCTTCAACAAATATGAGTAAGTCACACAGAGATGGAAAGCTGCTGACAATGGAACACAAATGGAAATGTCTTTGATTCATAAGCTCATTTGCAATATTAGGCAATAATAATAGGGTGGTGCTCTCTTCAGGGTGTTTAATAGACTTATTACATTTTGGTACTAAGCCACAGCAGACACAAAAATATTTTAAAGCTTAAATTTCATATATACAAGAAAAGTAAATACTGCTTCAGAATGACTCAAATATTACTCATCACACTGGCTCTTATTCAACTGGCAAGACACTGAGACAGCAGCTCATCATGGGAGGAAAGTCATATTTTTTTTATACAAGTATGAGGCAGACTTTTGAATAGGATAGAGACAGTGTGATTTGGGAGGTGAGATATTCAGAGATTTCACAGGGACAGCTGTGATTTCCAGTCTCAACACCTTTTCCTGTCCCTCAGCTCCATAAAACCCCTGGATATGAAAAAAGTTTGTTTGCCATGATCTCAAATCAAATTTCCTTTAATAGCATCCCTAATTTTAATTACACCCTGAAAGCAATATGACATCATTAGTGGTGCTTGCTCAGGCAAGCATCACTATTGTTAAGCAAGTATTAAACTTAAGTGCATAACTCACGTTTGTGCTAAACATAAGAATTACACATCAAATTTAACAATTTTCAGATGTCAAATAAGAAATTGATTAAAAAAGATTTAAAAAAAAAAACAGCCTTAAAGGAGACATTGGATGCAAAATTCACTTTTACATGGTGTTTGCATATAAATATGTCTTAGCACCCTAAAGTGATAAAAATCCATTCACTCCTTTTTTTTCTAATCCCTAAAAAACCTAAACAGTCTCAATTATTAAGCCGTTTTGATTTTCTGAGCAGCATGACGCCATATTGCTCAGGCCCTGCCCTATGTAGCTTTGGAGCTGCTGCTGACGACCTCTTAGGTCTGGGGAGAAAGTGTTTTAGTGCTCGAAGCACGGCCAGCATCTCCAGGTAGTTATATGCCATGTCAGATGGTGACCACTCCACAGACCGCGGGCAGGGTGGCCACTCATGACCGCACCCAAACCGGCGAGGGACGCGTCCGTCACTAGCGTTATGCGGCAACAAGGAGCTCCTTGCACCGGGCCCTGAGACAAGAATCAAGGTTTCTGCCACATGTCTAAGGCACGTAGAACCTCCGAGTGACCTTGACCATGCGAAACAGGTTTCCCCTCGGGGAGAACCCCTTGGTCTTGAGCCACCACTGTAGGGGTCTCATGTACAGCAGGCCAAGAGTTTTCATGTTGGACGCAGCTGCCATCAGACCCAGTAGTCTCTAAAGTTGCTTGACAGTGAGTGACTGGCCTTCTCTCACTCTTGTGACTGCGGTGAGGATCGACTCGATCCGAGCAGGAGACTTGTGTCTGCATCGTGGTCGAATCCCACACCATGCCCAGATAAGTGGTTCTCTGTACTGGAGAAAGCACTTTTCTTGGTGTTAAGTCTTAACCCCAGTTCTTTCGTGTGAGCGAGAATGACAACTCGATGCCGAACCGCCCTTCACTCTAAATGAGCTAATATCAACCGGTCGTTGATGTGGTTGAGTCAAGAAAGTGTGGGGTGAGAGTGCAATGCCAGTGGAAGAACCGGTATTGGTAGGCTTTTGCCAACAAAAAAGCAAACCTCAGGAACTTCCGATGAGAAAGGATGGAGATAAGTGCATCTTTTAGATCGATCGTGACACACCAGTCCTTGGACTTTCGGTCTGAGATGAAACCTGTTTGGGTGTGAGTGTGCTGAACTTCCGTCCTCTGACTGAGCGGTTCCCAAAAAGACGCAGATCTAAAATAGGACACAACCCCTCATCCTTCCTCACAACGGTGAAGTACCGGCTGTAGGACCTGGACTCTGCAACGCGAGGAGGGACCACCTCAATGGCCTCTGTCCTCAGAGAGTGTGTACTTCTGTTCCATTACCAGAGCCTGCTCGGGGCCAACCAGGGTGGGAAAGTCCACGTTGAAGTGAAGCGCAGGAGAACCTAACTGGATTCTGTGGCCTCTCACTACAGTGTATAGGACCCACCGAGACACGTTTGGCAGTAGTTTTCACGCTGTCAAATAGTCTACTAAGGGAATCTCTGGTGTCATCAGAGCAGTTAGCTCGGTGCCCTGAAGCAGTGCACTGGCAGGAGACAGGAACTCTGTGGAGGTCGAAAGCCTCTTAGCACCGCTACGTTTCCGGGCGGTAACTGAGAGAAGCGCTCGCCGGAGACTGCTGCACCCTGGAACACTGGCAGGGTTGGCAGATCGATCTCCTGAGGGCACTGAGGAGAGACGGGCACCGCTCTTCCCCAGAGGGGCCTGCCCTCCGAGGTCCTGAGCCACAGCATCAGGACTCTCATAGCTGAAGTCTCCTATTAAAAATGACAGTCATCAGAGCCACGTCATCTGCTAGGAAGACTAGATCAGAGTCTGCTCGGGGCAGGACCCAATGAAGCACACTTGGCAGGGACTCCCACACCGCTGTGTGACCTCCTAAGGGAACCAGTCTCTCGAGATTGGCTTCTGGTGCACCTAGAGCAGCTAGCTCGGTGCCATGAAGCGGCGGACCAGCAGGGGATGACTGTACTAGCTGCTCTAGAGACCTCTGTAGAGGAAGCGAGCCTCTTAGTACTGCTGCGTTTCCGGGCAGTAACTGAGAGAAGCGCTTGTCAGAGACTGCTGCACCCTGGAACACCGGCAGGGTTGGCAGACTGATCTCCTGAGGGCACTGAGGAGAGACGGGCACCGTGTAATGTGGTGTACACCGCTCTTCCCCAGAGGGAGCTGGCCCTCAAAAAGTCCTAGGCCTTAGGCGTCAGCCTCCACAGAGGAAGAGAGGTAAACACGTGCTCTTACTCGAGAAATTTTTATCCCAAGAGCCCCTTTATATATCTAACTTCTCATAGTCAGATAAATATTTAATTTTATTCCTCAGAATTAAATGCAGTCAAACAACCAGACAAGTAAACACGGTCTGGTGTAGAAAAATTCACATCAAAACCGAAATGATGTAATATACGCGAGGTTTTTTTTTTCACTCAGTCACACAAACAACATCAGTCTCCTCAGAGAAAGATGGACACTGCAGTGAGCTCTCACTCAGAGGGGGAAGAAACCTCAGCACAGGCTTCCAAGCCTCGAGAACGAGCTCTAGATCTAGGGAACACGGGTGGAGATAGGACGAGCCATCTCCAATCCATCTGCCAGATCATATGCGATATGCAGCAGCAGGACCGCAACCGCAAGATCACATGCACGGACATACTCCTCGGAGTGTGCACTGGTGAGAGCGGAGTGCTTAACAGCGGGAAAAGCACAATTAACCCCCCTGAGAGTCGACTGCGCAATCTCCACTCCTCATTAATGGTGCTCATTATAATATCAGGCATAATATGCTTGTTTAACTGATGCTTGTGCAACTGGCGAGTTCATCGATGCCCTTCATATCAATCTCCTCGGAGAAAGACAGGCAGATCGTTGCGCCCTTTCCCCGGGGGGGAAGTACTGCAGCGCAGTCTTCCGAAATCCCGAGAGCTGGTGCCGGATCTGGTGGTTGAGGAAGAAGATAGGGACTTGTCCGTCTACATTCCTTTCACCGTATCCCTAAATGAGACCCGCGAGCACAGCCACCGCTCCGCCTCGGCGAAAGTGGGGCCAGCACCGCGAGAAACGCTAGTGAAGGCTCCCTCCTCCTCATTAAGAGAGACTTATGAGAGTGAAGCAAAGCAGTAACAAACGCTCACATCGCGGGCCGTCAACTCCCTTGAGAGCTGATTCTGCATGCTTCACTCTCAAGCAGACAACACACAAAATGCGTGTGTCACTAGCCCAAATCTTTTTCTTTCATGGGCAGTGAAAAACACACAGCCTGAACGCTGTCTGCTCTCGCCCAAAACTTCTCTTGACTGAAGCTTTGACATAATAGAGCTTATCATTGGACAAACAACAATAATTAAGACTCACAAACAGATAGCGACTGACACACACACAGAACGCTTGCTGAAAGAAAGAAGGCTAAACACTGGTTTCACCGCACGTGCTTTTAAGCTTCCTGGTCGCTACCTCACCCCGCCCGTGACGTCTCGCCCATCCATTGGACTAATTACACACATGATTCAGAGCCGGTCACGCTGAAGGGCGTTGCCAAAGCATTCTCCGATGCAGCTGGAGTTCCTGAAGAGGAACTACAGCATAACCAATGATGTGAAACAGGCGCAGGTCTGTCTATTTGTTTAATCAACAGTAGATGTAAACCTTATTTATTTTCTGCATTTATTTGTTAATGAATCTCTCTTCTTATTCCGCTGTCCTAATGTTTTCTGCTATCTGTATCCAAACTGTAAATTGTCTTCTTTTTTTTGTGTCTCCCTCTGGACTGACAGATAGAAATATGTGTTATATTAGCCCAAACACTTATTACCTCCTCATTTTCACATTAACTGCTTGACAGAAGCAATCAGCAAGCACAAGTCACAGTAATTACCCAGGAATGATAATAACAGAACTGAAAGATGTTACGACTCTCATCACGGTTCTCCACAGAATACAGATGCTCATGCTCACAGACATTTAGCATCGAACAAGCGCACATCTTCATAGTTCCTGTCAGCAGATTAGAGAGATGAGAAAACCCTGAACCTTGAAGGACTGAGAGGTTTAGGATTAAAAGTCAGACAGAACACGAGAAAACAATCAAACATCTTTTAGCACATTTCGAAAAGATCACAGTACAGCGACTGGACCAATATTATTCCTGAACCCTAAACAATTACTACAGATCCAATTTAATAAAGCACATTAGAGAGGCTTAAGCTGAAATCTAAAATATCTGATTCACATTCACACAAGCACTGAGCTTCACTAGCTAGTCACGTGAACTATGCAAACAGCTGAGCACATTCTGAAATAGGCTACACTACAGGGGAGTGTGTGTGTGTGTGTAGGCATGAACGCTCTGCACTAAATTCGGAAGGCCCACTGGAATGGCATTGATGATGCCTGGAGCACCTGTGGCCTTGTGTCTCCCATCCGGGCCAGTGAGAGGCTGAGGACAGGACTGGGCTCTAGGCCAACAGAACACAAAGATGCTGAAAGCCAGTGGGAAGTCAACGGAACTCATTCATCCCTGCTGTCAATAGCTTTATGACATCATCTACTCTGACTTCTGATTGGACCACAGAGCCAGAAATAGTGTTCGCCTTGACTTGGGAAGGTGAACATTTGCGTCATGGCAGTGTACTAAGATGGTTGCCAAAGTCATGTGGGGAGCTGAGCCAGCCTGTAAGTACTGGGGGAAATGATTACTGTAACCCTGAAATAAAAGACGGGGTGAAAAAGGAGAGTCATGGTGAGGGAATGAAAGGAGAGATGCAATGCATAGGGAACAGGAGTTCAAATATAGACGGAGGGTGTAAGAGTACATGTGGATGACAAACAAATAGGAGTAACAAAGAGAAAGAGTAAATAAGAGCAAATAGTAGTACATGTGTAAACAAAAACAAATAAATAAATAAATATGTAGCAATTAAGCTATTCCCAAACTACTCCCCACAATTCAAAAAATCCAAAAATGGGGTCAGTAAGAATAAAAAAAAAGAAAAAAAGAAATTAATACTTTTATTCAGAAAGGATGCATTAAATTGACCGCCATTCACAGTAGAAATGCTTACACAGTTAGAAAACAATTATGTTTCAAATAAAAACTGAAAAAAAGAATCACAGCTTCCATAAAAATATTAATCAGCACAACTGTTTTATAATAATAACCAATATTTCTTGAGCACCAAGTCAGCATAATAGAATGATTTCTTAAGGATAATATGACACTGAAAGCTAGAGTAATGGCTGCTACCACTAGAATAAATTAAAATAGAATAAATAAAAAAATAATGATTAATATTAATATAATTAAATAAATACATTAGAAGTTATTTAAAATTGTAATTGTATTAAAAAATAATAGTGTTTTTGATGTAAGAAATAGCCTTAATGAGTATAATATAGTGCATAATGTTATATTTAATATTTAATGATCCAGATATCTTAATTTTCAGTTTTTTTAAAAACCTAATTGTATTGTAACCTTACTTTCATCACAATTAATTAACTTTATTTTGAGATGAATGAATGAATGAACTCTCTTAATGTCATATTTAAAATATTCTTCTTCATTTTCTTAGTTTTGCCTCTTGATATTGGGGCGAAATGTGACCTGTACATTTAATTATTTATTTGTGTATGTATGTATGTGAGATTCACACGTATATGATATATAGCTTTATCTGTGTCATGACAGTGGCCCACTGGATGTGAATTTTTAGATACACATCCAGCCTTTTCCATTACAGAAAAGGGCTTCCTTATTATGGCCTAGCAAGGATAATCCGTCCCCTTTCACCATCTGTTGGCTCATAAACACTGCAGCTGGATGGCATGCATCAGAAGCTCACTGCTACTGTCTTACATCTCTCCCCATCACACCTGAGACTCATATACTGTGCTGAACTCATGTCTACTGAACGCAGACACCTCTGAACAATCCATGAAAACACACATACACAAACACGGTTGTGCTTTAGTAAAGCTACTGTTGTTGACATTACATATATTATGACATCATCTCAGCTGATTTGTGTCATATCTTTCCACATGGAGCTAAATTTCCCAAGATACATTCAGCCTAATGTGATGACATTGAGTAGATGGATATGAGCCCAGACAGGCCTGCCGAACAGGAGCAAGACTGTGGTTGTATTGCTTCCGCATCCCTCAGTGTAAGCACTGCAGCCACCCTACACCGCAAATCTCGTTTGTCTCCCACACAGAAAGTCATACCATGCCAGACAGAAAGAGAGAAAAAAGAATGAGTTGCAATGAGCGATGGGGGATCTGCAGCACAGCTGAGAGACACTGGAGATGAATTGGACAGAGAATAGCATGAAGAATATGTGATTTTGATGGACAGTTGTACTCCCATGGTGCAAGGCAGAAAATAAGACTTATTCCTGATTTGCCCCATGGACTCGTACTGCACACACAGAGAGAAAAGGGATAAAACCACATTAACAGCACATACTGTACATCTTTATTAAAATTACCAGCATGAAAAACTACTGTATTGCATATAGAGAAACTGCTGTGCTGTAAAACCACATCTTAACATGAGTCATTTCTTAAGCACCAAATCAGCATATAAGAATGATTTCTAAAGGATTATGTGTCACTGAAAACTGGCATAATGACTGCTGAAAATTCAGCTTTGCCATCACAGGAATACATTACAGTTTAAAATGTAATACCACATCATAATTTATATAAGTTTGTTGCATGTTAAATGCACATTTCTGCCAATTATTTCTGAATCTCAAAACCAGTATATATTTAAATTTTTTTCTGGCTGTTTTAACATGTTGCAGACATTTCCACTCGGTAGGGTCAGGCGAACATACAGTTTCATAATGAAAAGAGGATCATAGCAGGCTGACTCTCTTCTGTTATGACTGACTACCTCCATTAGTAAGTACTCTTTTTTAAAGAGGTCTTACTGAGATAATAGCTGCACAATATCTTGCTCTTCTGAATATTTCACATCTTTGTGCCTTGTCCATTTAAATCCCCTGTCAGGAGTGCTGTTACATAATTAATGTGATGCCTATTTAACATGCTTTAAACATTTAAAAGCATGTTCCCACCCCCAACTCACATTTGGAGGGAAATTTGGAGATATCAATAGCCTTGCAGCTGGCTTATTGAAAAAAAAAAAGAAAAAGAAAAAAACACTCTCACTTTACAGCAAACTCAAGTAGAGTCATTGGATTATTCCATTTCCCACAGTCCTCAAGGACTTGCTTTTCTTAATGCGGCTGATGAAGTTTCATGAGCTTTTTGTTTTGTGCTACAACTGGCTCAGACTAAGCTGATCAAATGACTTCAGATGTTAAAATACAGAAACAGTGGTCACACTATACATGTAATATGTGGAACATTCACACTATAATATTGAATGATATTCCGGAACAATATTCGAAAGAAATTGCAAATTGTATTTGCAATTGCATTTTCAATTTGTGGATGCATACAGTGTGACATAATGCAAACGCAAATTGCGCATTTGATTTCCATTTTCTTTTCCATGTACGTAACACTGCCAAATTTTTAAATGGAAATGCATTTCCAAAGAGTTATGACCCTATCATTTTGGAATAGAAAATCACTCATTTGCCATTTCAATTTCTCCTCATCCTGCTCCAACCCTCACAAAATGGAAATGGAATCACAATCCCCTTTGCACTTGCATTTCCACTGCCTAATAGAGTCAACTGTCAATCAGTTTTGAGGGTGGGGTTTATTGATATAGATGGAAAGTATGCCAAGCCCACTACTGGTGGAAAATATAGCTTCGTTATTCATTCCTACGAGGAAAATGGGGAATTTGGCTATTTTTCTTGCAAAACAAACATTTGAGTATGTATGTACATGTATGTATTTGTTTGTTTGTTTATTTTTTTTATTTAAGACTGGTCTGATAAGTCTCATTTTCTGCTGCAACATTTGGATGGTAGGGTCAAAATTTGGCATAACAAATTTGAAATCATGGATTATATATGATGTGATTCCCTCTGACAGCACTGATTAGATTAAGACATCTGTCTAATTGAAACCAGATATTTCAAAAACACATACCAGTCAACGATAATATAAAATATTAATCTAATCCATTTACAACTGAAGAGGAATTAATCTTAAAGTCTCAGAGTCAGAAATCTGACAACCATTCAGGTGTTCTGCTGGGTGGAAGACAAATGTTAGAGTAAGATTTCAATTTCTGCCAGCATTTTTTCTTGTGAGGCAGAATGATTGGAAGACAGCAGTAAGTGTATCCGCATTCATTTGCATTGTAAGACAAACAGGAAATGAGATAAATTAGATTTGTGTCACAGCTCAGTTGAGGCAATGGATGAGAAATCGAGTGGAAGGAAGGAGAGAGAGAAAAGTCAGAGAAGACGAGAAGAGAGAAGGGGGCAACAGACGTTATCACGGACTTCACTGACTCCTTCAGTGTCTCCAGCCTTCATCGTTCCTCTTGTAACTCCTCCCTTCCTGTCTAAAAGAGGGTGTTTAACACTGTCCATCTTTACTTGCAGGCCATGATTTGATCACTGTATTTAATCAATCTGAGATTAGAGAGAATATTACTGTCATTCTTTTAATCATTCAGTGTGAAGTCTTATATGAGCAAAAGTCAAAGGTAGGGAAGTTTCATATTGTTGTGACACGGCAGACCATGCAAGACTTAACTAAAAATAAATCTGCTATTCAAAGAGAAAAAGATCAAATACAATCAAGCTCAAAGACAAAGGTAGGTGTGTGTTTCCTGGGTTCTGTACAAGCTGAATTCACCATTGTTGATGCTGTTGGCTTTATATGAAAGGATTCATGGGAGGGGGGACACAAATGACAGACGGGGTGGGGAGGTGGAGGGGGGATAATAAGAACTACTTCCTGAGCAGTAAATCAGCATATTAGAATGATTTCTGAATAATCATGTGACTGAAGACTGGAGTAATGATACTGAAAATTCAGCTTTGTCACCACAGGACAAAAAAAAAAAAAAAAAAAAAAAATATATATATATATATATATATATATATATATATATATATAAAGTAATAATATTTCACAATATTAGTGTTCTCAATTTTTTCCTTTCTTTTCTTTTCTTTTGAAATAGAAAGCATAAACTTCTTTTAAAAACATTAATAATCTCCCTTACCCCAGGCTTTTGAACAGTATAGTGTTTCTTATGTAAACCAGCTGTTTAAAAGGCATATGAAAGTGCTCAGGGCTCTTTAAAAATAGCAGAAGTTTTAGTTATCCCAGATCTGTCACAATTCACTGGAGCGAGGGAACAAGGAGATGTAGAATAAACTTCAACAATCTTTAATAATAGTAAAAAAAAAGCACAAAAAAAAAGGAACAACTACAGGAGAACAGAAAAGGAATGACATTTAACAGTGGGCGAAGGCCCTGTCCCAAATGGCGCACTTCATGTAGACTTTCGGTCTCGTGGTCTTAAATTGCGCATGCTCGCCGAGTCTACGAGTCCGTAGGCCGTCCCATTCAGCATTTTAACGCTCTGAAGTGTTCTCAGCAGCGCCCCCTTTGTACCCTTGAACACATGTTTATTATGTGTTAAAATTGTAATCTTAGTTCAAATGGAACATAGGCAGCATATTCCCCGAACCTGCAGCTCCTGTCAAAAAACAACCAAACCGTTTTTTCTGGCGTGACAATCGAGTCTGTCCCAAAAATACCTCTCAATGCACCCTCGTGGACTGCACCAAGGGCACTATAGGTCTGCACTACATGACGTCACCAAAGTGTGGACTCTGAGGAAATCCACAAGTCCGGAGTGTGCCATTTGGGACAGGGCCGAAGAAACTCTTCTTCTTCTTTTGTGTTTATTGGCGGTTGGCAAACCAGCTTCAGGTGCATTTCCGCCACCTACTGGGATGGAGTGTGAAGCCTTGATGAGCGGAAGAAAACTCAAATAAATAAATAAAATAATTTATTGCTTAATAAATAATATCCTGTTGATTAAACTCGTAGCTCTCAAAATATTAGAAGTCATACACCTTTGACTGTTTCTGAGCATTCTGAAATAAATTTTTACGACGAAATTCTGTACAGAACAATCCTTAAATACACAACTTAATCAGGGAAAAATGAGACACACCTGGAATCAAATAGAACACAATCAGGGAACAGGAAGACCAAATATGGGCATAGGAAAACACGAGGGAAAACTTGATCTATAGTACAGAACTTTGCATTGCATTCTAAGAAACTTTCTTAACATTTAAACGTTTTAGAAGTCTGTTATGCTCAAGGACTAGAGCAACACGAGTGAACACAATATATAGGGCCTTGAAAAGATGTGCTTCACAGAGAGATATAAAGGTGTTTCTTTTCTTGGCTTCTACAACTAGTGGCTTTTCTTTTTAGACTTTTTCTCCTTGAAACCTGTTCTCAGTGATGTAACATCATAAGTCAGACATCCGGAACTCTTGATGTACCTGAGAAACACTTGCAGTGATTATGACAGCTGCCCTCATTTCCAAAACGTTCCAGCATATAGGAAAAATGAATAACACTAAACAATACAATAATGCTATGGTCATTTTTTTGGTACTATGGCAGATTTCAAACAGCAGAGGAGATGTTATTGGTAAGCACCCTCTGCAGTGTGTAACATCTGAAAGAATATCTGGCTCGAGCTGTGTGTCACATTCAGTTCAGGGGTAAACATGGGACAGCACAAAGCCTGCTGGACCAAAAGCTCTCTTTGATCCGCCCTGTGCGTCTGCTGTTCTGTTTCATGTGCAAAGCAGCGCCTATGTGTCCCCACTTCATATTGTGTTTATAAAGCTGTACTTTAGTGAAACAAAACAAAGGGCCACCCACATACACTCATTTTATCCGTTTTATGTAAAAGTGTGCTTACTTCCAAAGCACTATTTCCATGCTGTTTGCTACAAATGCCAACCTTCCTACCACGGTCTCAAAATATTACATCTTTATATTAACAAGGTTTTCTATAATAGTCACATACTTTGAAAAAAAAAAAAAAAAAAATAATAAAAAAAAAAAAAAAAAAAAAATATATATATATATATATATATATATATATATAGTCTTTTTACTTTTTACATGCTGTACTAGAAAGGGTGATTCTGTAAAATCTATGAAACCTTAGAGTAGCATTCAGACCTATTTAATCATCAGTAAGACAAGATAAAATTAAAATCAGTGGCTAACAGAAATGCAAACAAGTTGAATAAGTAACTCAACACTGATGGGAGTGAAAACTGAATCTTATTTGCAAATTGATTTATTTAACGATGGCTGAAAATCAAGCTTTACGTACAATGTACAAAGTATGTTTTTTTGGACTTCATATTAATCGAAAATAAAAATATTTCATAAAAAAATCCTAAGCAACACATTGATAATAACCAAATCAGTATATTAGAATGGTTTCTTTAGGATCGGGTGACACTGAAGACTGGAGTAATGAACTGAAAATTTAGCTTTGCCATCACAGGAATAAATTACATTTTAAAATATATTAAAATAGAAAACAGCTTTTTAAAATGGTAATAATATTTAACAATATTAGTCTTTACTGTATTTGAGAAAAAATAAATGCAGCCTTGGTGAGCATTCAATACAATACAATACAAAATAAATAAATAAAAATAAATAAATAAAATGAATAAATAAATAAAATAAATAATGCAGTGTACTTTTTTTTCTTGCTCAAACAGTGGGATTTGTAAGGCACTATTTTCTGTAAAACTGTTTTGAAAAGACATGAATTATAAAAAGCACTATACAAATACAATTGACTTGACTTTCTCACCCCCTCACCTCCACCAACCTGGCTTCATTAGGGCTCAAGCCTGGAGGGCGAAGAGCCCTATTGTTTTCCTTAGGATTATTTTTTTATTTTTTTATTTTTTCTTTATTCTTCTAATTTTTTTCCAAGGTTTCGGGGGCTTTTGGGGCCCTTAACATGCTCAAAAACTCTTGAAAATTGGCACACACCTTGGAATCTGCGGCCATTAGGGCCGGGCAGAGACTGATACATGGGCGTGGCACAGGGACTCTACAGCGCCCCCTGGAATATTGAGGGCCATATATCATGCATACTTGCACGTATACATATGAAACTCGGTACACATGTAGATCTCATCAAACCAAACAACTTTCGCACTACATGTCATAAGCTCCGCCCAACAGGAAGTTGGCTATTTAGGGTTTTGTGAAAAACACATGCTCTGGAATTTGATATACTCCTCTGAGGAACTCCACCCGTTTGCCACAAAACTCGGTGAACATAATCTCAAGACATTGGGGATGCTAAATTGCGAAGATATTTTTGATATCTCGAACGGTTTGTCCGTGGCGATGCGTTGAAATTATGGCGAGAAATGAGAAACAGGAAATGTCTAATAACATCAACATACACTACCTGATTTAGATCAAACTTCATCGGTTTGTTCGATGTATGATGCCGATCGCATATATGTGACTATTAGGAGTCAAAGTTACAGCGCCACCAACTGGCAGCAGGAAGTGTGTCATTTTCAAAATGCTTTGAATTCAGCATCTTATTTTTACTCGATTTGCTTCAAACTTCATCAGAATAATGTCAAAACACAGCCGATGTAAATCTCTTGTGGGGATATTGATATCTAATATAGTGTTGCCATGGCAACGTGTCAAACTTGAATATTCTGTTCTGGTGATTTTGAGGCAGATAACATGCTAAGAATTACATAAAACTCAGAACACATATCAGTATTAATGATAGCTAGACAATGGCAAAAGCTCATGAAAGGGCGTGGAGGAGCCACTCTATAGCGCCACCTTTTGTCAAAAGTGAGGGGGTTAGTTTTAGCTACAGACACCAAACTCAGTACATAAAATTGTTCTTATCAAGACGGACAACTTTCTAATTCACAGTCATCAGCTACGATGAACAGGAAGTCAGTTATATTGATTTGAATATGGATTTTTGGAAAAATATAGCTGTGAATTAATGCATACTGCTCAGAGGAGAATTACAGTATACACACCAAACTTTGTCTACATGATGCCAAAACATTGAGGAACTTAAATTGCGAATGGATTTTGGATAGCTTGAACGGTTTTGCCGTAGTGATTTATTGAAATAACAGTAAAAAAGTAAACATAAATTGTCTTATATTTATTTATATTTATATTTGTCTTATAAGTGCAGCTTCCAAACACTTCAAAATTTTTATATATAGAGGATAAGTCATTCTGAGCAAATATGCATAGTTTCACGACTTTTCAATGCTCTATGGATAACAGAAAATTAAAAAACTGTCAGTCATCTGATCTCACTCTGAGGCCAGTCTCTCTGTGTGAGAAAAAGGAGGGGGCTGAGTCACTCTGATGACTCTGCCATTGCCCTGTGAAGAATGTGTGTGCGCTGAGTGTATGTGTTAATCGTTTTTGATGTTACAAAGGTTATTTAGTCAGAAGCAATGAGCACTTGTATTTTTCTTTGACAGCATTAGATTTATTATTATGCTTTCACTTTAAGAACCAATCACGGGTTTAATATACACATGCCTTTTATTTCTGAACTGTTAACGTTAAGACATATGCCTAACCGACTGTGTTTACTAGGATATTCCCCAAAACGCGCATTTAGATGTAATTATATATTTATTGATCCATGCACAAAAAAAGCGGAAGATAGCTCAGTTTAGTATTCGCGCGTGCGGCTGTCTGTGTGCATGCACGCGCTTCAGATGTGTGCGGTGAAACACACAGCGCTCGACTGTTCCGCGAACAATCCCGAGCGTCTTATATGCTCACCTTGTGCCTTATACCGAGTCCTAATCGGTGAGTTTGAACGACAATGCAGCCGTTGACGGACATTATGTGAAAATGTAGACAGTGCCAAATAAGCTGCCTATTTATATAACAGATATCTATATTGTACGTGTGGTATCGATGAATCGATCCATATCGATGAATCAATACATCCCTAATATATCAAACGTAAATAACTGCATAGACATCACTGTTTAAAACTAAATATAGATTAATCGTTTTTGATGTTACAAAGGTTATTTAGGTGGGGTTTTTTAGGTGCTATCGATGCATCGATCCATATCGATGAATCAATACACCCCTAATATAGGCTATGTGTGTGTGTGTGTGTGTGTGTTTCAAAAAAAAAAAATTAATAAAAAAATATATATATATATATATATATATATATATATATATATATATATATATATACACATTTCAATACTGTCATAGGTCAGTATTTAAATGAGTTTGAAATTATTATTATTATTATTATTATTATTATTATTATAAACCTATGCAATTATATATATTATTATTATTAATATATATATATATATATATATATATATATATATATATTGCATAGGTTTATAATAATAATAATAATAATAATAATAATTTCAAACTCATTTAAATACTGACCTATGACATCCTGTGACATGAAATTTATCTGAATTTACACAACTCATGATGTAACAGTAAAACAGATAAGCTCACAGATGAAGACCAAGCTGTAATGCCGGCAAAAATATTTTACAAATGCTTATAGATCAATAAAATCATAAAAAATTCTTTGCACGGCGTGCATCATTATTAGGCACTTGATATTCAGATGATATTTTCCAAGCACATATATATATGCCCTTTTGGAAAAATGGCTCTTAACCAAAAATAAAAATTTTGCTTTTTGGTCAAAAAAGGTTCCTGACCTCTGTTCCAGAATCTGGCAGTAAGTTTGGGGAGCGCATTTTTATTCCATCTTCTATTCTGAAAAGTCTTAATTCTTAATTCTTTTGCAGTTAACTTGTGTCTTTTCTCCACCTTTTTTTTTTTTTTTCAAACTCCACTGTCCCAGTCAGCATTTTTTTGTCCAATGATCATGTCGAAATTTTGCAATTTCTATATTTTGCGATACTTTTGAATAATTCTCATGGGGATTTAAATAATTTTTGACTTTTCAGTCCGAGTTAAAACTCTTTTTTGGCTCATTTCATCTGTAAAAAAAGCCTAATAATTCTGCACACCTGAATATAAGGAGTGTTTTCTCTTCCAGCCTTCATGGACAATTATATATCGCTCATAAATGATTAAATACAAAATTAATGGTAGTTATTAAGACTGATGTCATTGGGAATTGGTAAAATGTGCTTGGAAAAAAAAATCAGAATATCAACATGCCTAATAATTGTGCACACAGTGTAAATCAATAAAGGTTTTAGTAACACTTTATAATAAGGTCTAATTTGTAAACATTAGTAAATGAACATGAAAAATATATTTTCACAGAATTTATTAATGTTTGTTGATTTTAGTTCACAGTGCATAACTAATGTTAACAGATATTTTTTTTTAAAGTTTTGACTATTAACTGACATTGACATGCAATATAATTATTGTTCATGTTAGTTAATCTTAATAACTGAAACCTTATAAAAAAGAGGTGTTACTAAAGTATTATGTATTGTTCTCGGTGTGTGTCTTTCATAGTCTTGATGGTTTGGATTAACCCTTTAATTGCCGAATCCTTAAAACCAGACTGCCATAGAGTTACTGTAAATGCATGTGCCCGCTGGGCACAGTTTTCCTGATGCCACCGGGGCGGCGTTTGCACTGATGCCCGAGCCAATGGGCGCAGGGCCCTATCTATACCCAAAATAATAATAGGCCAAGCACCGAAGGTGCGTAGGCACCTATTGAAATCGTTGGCGTTATTAGGGGCCAAGCACTGAAGGTGCGTAGGCAACTATTGAAACCATTGGCGTTATTAGGGGCCAAGCACCGAAGGTGCGTAGGCACCTATTGAAACCGCTGGCGTTATTATTATTAGGGGCCAAGCACCAAAGGTGCTTAGGCACCTATTGTATCCGTTGGCGTTATTATTCTTCTTCTTCTTCTTCTTCTTCTTCTTCTTCTTCCGCCGCAAGTCTATGGCAGCCCATAGAACCGATTGCGGGAAAGTTGTATAGTTTGGCACACTGATAGAGGACAGTCCCAGCATTAACTATAGCAAATTTGAAGTCTCTAACTCCAACTCTCTAGCACCACCACTTGTCCAAAATTTCAATATTTTTATGCTAATAACTATTGAACCGTAAGCCACAAAATGAAAATTCTTTTTTCCTCTGAATCCTTGGCTGAGGCCAAGTCGAATGAACCCTGAAATTCAAAAATCGCAAGGTTTAGTTTTTTTGCTATTTTCAATTGTTTGTGAAAAACCTACTTTTACGAACTCGTCCTAGACGGTTAGTCCGATTTTCACGAAAATTGTCTCAGATCATCTTCAGATGATGCCGGCAAAAAGTTATGGAATTCTAGTTGATTTGTCCAACCGTTCTCGAATACCACGCGAACAAATTCTACGAAAAGCACGCAAAAATGCTTGTGAGGCTATAACTCCGCAACAGTTTGGCATATTGAGACCAAACTTGGTGTGTGTTATAGGCGTCGGCCATTTTGAAATTTGTCATAAAGTTCGACGCAGCGCCACCTAGTGGTCAGGAGATATGAAAAATGCATATTTTTGCTTATAACTTCTGAATGGTTTTGCCAAAAATCACAAAAATGGTCTCTTTGTATTCGGTGGGTCATGTCGAGTCGAATGATATCCAATTTTCCCGTGTCGGCCATTTTAGGTGTCGGCCATTTTGAATTATGTCTCAAAATGCTATATTTTTTGAACGCATTATCGTATCGTTACGAAAATAATTACAAAAATGTTTAGCTCCATGCCCTGATGCTACTCAAAAAGTTTGGTGGCAGCGCCACCTTGTGGTCAAAAGTTATAATGAAATATCATTAAAATGCTAATAACTTTTGAAAAAACTTAACTATTAAAATGAAAATGGTCTCCCTATATTCTTTGGGTCCTGCTGAGAACATCAATACCAATTATGCCAAAATTGGCAATACTCTCCTGTCCGCCATTTTGATTCATGTTGAAAACCTACTTTTTCGAACTCCTCCTAGACCGTTAGTCTGATTTTCACCAAATTTGACTCGGATCATCTTCAGAGTGTGCTGACAAAAAGTTATGGATTTCGTCTTGATATACAAAACGTTTTTTGTTTAGCGCATCAACAATTTTCTTCGTAAGATGCCAAAATACATCTGAGGCTGTATCTCTGCAAAGCTTTGACATATTTGCACCAAACTTTGTATGTGCCATTGTCACCTCACACTGACCATGCCACATAAATTTGGTAACAGCGCCACCTATTGGTCAAGAGTAATAAACCATTCATTAACCAGTAATAATTACATTTATAAAAATGCTAATAACTTTTTATTGCATTAGCCTATTGCAATGAAACTGGTATCAAAATAGTCCTTGGCTTATGCCGACAACATAGATACCAAATATGCCAGAGTACGCTGAACTTCCTGTCCGCCATTTTGATTTATGTTGAAAACCTACTTTTTCGAACTCCTCATCAACCGTTTGTCCGATTTTCACCAAAATTGAATCACATTATCTTCAGACATTGCTGACAAAATGTTATGGATTTTGTATTGATAGACAAAACGGTTTTCGCATACCACAGCGACAAATTTCAGGCATGATGCCAAAATGACACTTCAGCCTGTATCTCTTCAAAGCTTTGACATAATAACAACAAACTATGTGTGTGCCATTGTCACCTCAAACCTCACACACCAAAACTATTTGATTACAGCGCCACCTGTTGGTCAAAAGTGATAAGCCATTTAATGATATTACTAGTGGTTGTATTTATGTTTTTTCAGCCATTTCAATTACAGTCATCCTAAAATTGCTTCTATTACTCATTTCTGCAGTTGGTCTGATGCTTCATGCCATGCTTAGCTCTTCAATTTGCCTCTGGAGTGCTTGGCCCCGTAATTGCTGCTTGCAGCTATATTTGCTGCTTGCAGCTATATTTAGGGGCCAAGCACCGAAGGTGCGTAGGCACCTATTGTATCCGTTGGCGTTATTATTCTTCTTCTTCTTCTTCTTCTTCTTCTTCCGCCGCAAGTCTATGGCAGCCCATAGAACCGATTGCGGGAAAGTTGTATAATTTGGCACACTGATTCAGGACAGTCCCAGCATTAACTATAGCAAATTTGAAGTCTCTAACTCCAACTCTCTAGCGCCACCACTTGTCCAAAATTTCAATATTTTTATGCTAATAACTTTTGAACCGTAAGCCACAAAATTAAAATTCTTTTTTCCTCTGAATCCTTGGGTCAGGCCAAGTCGAATGAACCCCGAAATTCAAAAATCGCAAGGTTTAGTTTTTTCGCTATTTTCAATTGTTTGACAAAAACACTACGTTTACGAACTCGTCCTAGACGGTTAGTCTGATTTTCACGAAAATTGGCTCAGATCATCTTCAGACGATGCAGGCAAAAAGTTATGGAATTCAAGTTGATTCGTCCAACCGTTCTCGAATACCACGCGAAAAAATTCTACGAAAAGCACGCAAAAATGCTTGTGAGGCTATAACTCTGCAACAATTGGGCGTATTGAGACAAAACTTGGTGTGTGTTATAACAAGCATGACCTGAGACTACCTGCAGTGTTTCGACGCAGCGCCACCTAGTGGTCAGGAGATATGAAAAATGCATATTTTTGCTTATAACTTCTGAATGGTTTGGCCAAAAATAACAAAACTGGTCTCTTTAGATTGAGTGGGTCATGCCGAGTCGAATGATATCCAATTTTCACGTGTCGGCCATTTTAGGTGTCGGCCATTTTGAATTATGTTTCAAAATGCTGTATTTTTTGAATGCATTATCGTATCGCTACGAAAATAATTACAAAAATGTTTGGCTCCATGCCCTGAAGCTACTCAAAAAGTTTGGTGGCAGCGCCACCTTGTGGTCAAAAGTTATAATGAAATATCTTAAAAATGCTTATAACTTTTGAAAGAATTAGACTATTAAAATGAAAATGGTCTCCCTATATTCTTTGGGTCCTGCCGAGAACATCAATACCAATTATGCCAAAATTGGCCATACTTCCTGTCCGCCATTTTGATTCATGTTGAAAACCTACTTTTTCAAACTCCTCCTAGACCGTTAGTCCGATTTTCACGCAAATTTGACTCGAATCATCTTCAGACCAAGCTGACAAAAAGTTATGGATTTCGTGTTGATATACGAAACGGTTTTCATTTAGCGCATCAACGAATTTGTTCGTAAGATGCCAAAATACACCTGAGGCTGTATCTCGGCAAAGCTTTGACATATTTGTACCAAACTTTGTATGTGCCATTGTCACCTCAGACTGACCATGCCACATCAATTTGGTAACAGCGCCACCTATTGGTCAAGACTAATAAATCATTCATTAACCATTAATAATTACATTTATAAAAATGCTTATAACTTTTTATTGCATTAGCCTAATGCAATGAAACTGGTCTCAAAATATTCCTTGGCTTATGCTGACAACATAGATACCAAATATGCCAGAGTACGCTAAACTTCCTGTTCCTTCATTTTGATTTATGTTGAAAACCTACTTTTTTGAACTCCTCATCAACCGTTGGTCCGATTTTCACCAAAATTGAATCGGATGATCTTCAGACTGTGCTGACAAAATGTTATGGATTTTGTATCAATTGACAAAACCGTTTTCGCATACCACAGCGACAAATTTCAGGCATGATGCCAAAATGACACTTCAGCCTGTATCTCTGCAATGCTTTGGCATACTGACACCAAACTTTGTGTGTGCAATGTCAGCTCACACAGAACACACCAAAATGATTTGATTACAGCGCCACCTGTTGGTCAAAAGTGATAAGCCATTTAATCATAATACTAGTGCTTGTACTTTTCCTTTTTTCCGCCATTTCAATTACAATCATCTTCAAATTGCTGTAATTGCTCATTGTTGCATTTGGTGTGATGCTCCATGCCATGCTTAGCTCCTCAATTTGCCACTGGAGTGCTTGGCCCCGTAATTGCTGCTTGCAGCTATATTTCTTCTTCTTCTTCTTCTTCTTCTTCTTCCGCCGCAAGTCTATGGCAGCCCATAGAACCGATTGCGGGAAAGTTGTATAATTTGGCACACTGATAGAGGACAGTCCCAGCATTAACTATAGCAAATTTGAAGTCTCTAACTCCAACTCTCTAGCGCCACCACTTGTTCAAAGTTTCAATATTTTTATGCTAATAACTTTTGAACCGTACGCCACAAAATGAAAATTCTTTTTTCCTCTGAATCTTTGGCTCAGGCCAAGTCGAATGAACCCCGAAATTCAAAAATCGCAAGGTTTAGTTTTTTCGCTATTTTCAATTGTTCGAAAAACCTACTTTTTCGAACTCGTCCTAGACGGTTAGTCCGATTTGCACGAAAATTGGCTCAGTTCATCTTCTGACAATGCCGACAAAAAGTTATGGAATTCAAGTTGATTCGTCCAACTGTTCTCGACTACCACGCGAAAATATTCTACGAAAAGCACGCAAAAATGCTTGTGAGGCTATAACTCCGCAACGGTTTGGCGTATTGAGACCAAACTTGGTGTGTGTTATAACAAGCATGACCTGAGACTTCCTGCAGTGTTTCGACGCAGCACCGCCTAGTGGTCAGGAGATATGAAAAATGCATATTTTTGCTTATAACTTCTGAATGGTTTTGCCAAATATCACAAAACTGATCTCTTTGTATTCAGTGGGTCATGCCGAGTCGAATGCTATCCAATTTTCCCGTGTCGGCCATTTTAGGTGTCGGCCATTTTGAATTATGTTTCAAAATGCTGTATTTTTTGAACGCATTATCGTATCACTACGAAAATAATTACAAAAATGTTTGGCTCCATGCCCTGAAGCTACTCAAAAAGTTTGGCGGCAGCGCCACCTTGTGGTCAAAAGTTATAATGAAATATCTAATATATGCTAATAACTTTTGAATAAATTAGACTATTGCAATGAAAGTCATGTCGCTATATTCTTTGGATCATGCCGAGAAAATCGATACCAATTATTCCAAAATTGGCCATACTTCCTGTCCGCCATTTTTATTAAAGTTGAAAACCTACTTTTTCGAACTCCTCCTAGACCGTTAGTCCGATTTTCACCAAATTTGGTTCGGATCATCTTCAGTCCAAGCTGACAAAAAGTTATGGATTTCGTGTTGATATACGAAACGGTTTTTGTTTAGCGCATCAACGAATTTGTTCGTAAGATGCCAAAATACATCTGAGGCTGTATCTCGGCAAAGCTTTGACATATTTGCACCAAACTTTGTATGTGCCATTGTCACCTCAAACTGACAACGCCACATTAATTTGGTAACAGCGCCACCTATTGGTCAAGAGTAATAAACCATTCATTAACCATTAATAATTACACTTATATAAATGCTAGTAACTTCTTATAGCATTAGCCTATTGCAATGAAACTGGTCTCAAAATATTCTGTGGCTTATGCCGACAACATAGATACCAAATATGCCAGAGTAAGCTGAACTTCCTGTCCGCCATTTTGATTTATGTTGAAAACTTAATTTTTCGAACTCCTCATCAACCGTTGATCCTATTTTCACCAAAATTGAATCAGATGATCTTCAAACTGTGCTAACAAAATTTTATGGATTTTGTATCGATAGACAAAACCGTTTTCGCATACCACAGCGACGAATTTCACGCATGATGCCAAAATGACACTTCAGCCTGTATCTCTGCAATGCTTTGGCATACTGACACCAAACTTTGTGTGTGGCATTGTCACCTCACACAGAACACACCAAAATGATTTGATTACAGCGCCACCTGTTGGTCAAAAGATGTAAGCCATTTAATCATAATACTAGTGCTTGTATATATGATTTTTCCGCCATTTCAATTATAATCTTCCTAAAATTGCTGTAATTGCTCATTGTTGCATTTGGTGTGATGCTCCATGCCATGCTTAGCTCCTCAATTGCCGGCCCCGTAATTGCTGCTTGCTAATTGCTGCTTGCAGCTATATTTATTATTATTCTTCTTCTTCTTCTTCTTCCGCCGCAAGTCTATGGCAGCCCATAGAACCGATTGCGGGAAAGTTGTATAATTTGGCACACTGATAGAGGACAGTCCCAACATTAACTATAGCAAATTTGAAGTCTCTAACTCCAACTCTCTAGCGCCACCACTTGTCCAAAGTTTCAATAATTTTATGCTAATAACTTTTGAACCGTAAGCCAGAAAATGAAAATTCTTTTTTCCTCTGAATCCTTGACTCAGGCCAAGTCGAATGAACCCCGAAATTCAAAAATCGTTTAGTTTTTTCGCTATTTTCAATTGTTCGAAAAACCTACTTTTTCGAACTCGTTCTAGACGGTTAGTCCGATTTTCACGAAAATTGGCTCAGATCATCACAAAATGATGCTGGCAAAAAGTTATGGAATTCAAGTTGATTCGTCCAACCGTTCTTGAATAACACGTGAAAAAATTCTACGAAAAGCACGCAAAAATGCTTGTGAGGCTATAACTCTGCAACAGTTTGGCGTATTGAGACCAAACTTGGTGCGTGTTATAACAAGCATGACCTGAGACTACCTGCAGTGTTTCGACGCAGCGCCACCTAGTGGTCAGGAGATATGAAAAATGCATATTTTTGCTTATAACTTCTGAATGGTTTGGCCAAAAATCACAAAACTGGTCTCATTAGATTCGGTGGTTCATGGCAAGTCGAATGATATCCAATTTTCCCGTAACGGCCATTTTAGGTGTCGGCCATTTTGAATTATGATTTAAAATGCTGTATTTTTTGAACGCATTATCGTATCGTTACGAAAATAATTACAAAAAATGTTTGGCTCCATGCCCTGAAGCTACTCAAAAAGTTTGGTGCCAGCGCCACCTTGTGGTCAAAAGTTATAATGAAATATCTAAGCCAAGACTCTTATTAGAATAGAAAATAGCAAGGGTTCGAATAAATAGTTTATTAATCATTTAATTTCACTTTCTTAATGAATATTGTTCTGTGTATGTGATTTCAAAGTCTTGATGCTTCGGATTAACCCGTTAATTGCCATATCCCTTAAAAGCTGAGTGCCAGAGGATTACTGTAAATGCATGTGCCCCGCTGGGCACAGTTTACCTGATGCCACCGGGCTGGCGTTTGCGCTGATGGCTTGAGCCCGCCATCGCTGCTTTCAACTATATAATAGAAATCCTCAATACAAAAGCCATTCAATTTCCCAAAACTCAGGACTGGCCTAGGTTTTTCCACTTTTGAATAGACTGCTTCACTCTGAAATATATATAATTTCTCTGTAACCATCGAAATGTTGACAAAATTTGCAAATTCTTCAGACAACTCTGTTGGGACAACATTTAGGGAAATATTGTTAATCAAACATTTTAATGTAGACTGAACTCTAACTACTACTGTTCTTACAGTATACATAAAATAGGTTGCCAGCAGCATTTCAGGTTGACAAATCTCACAATCTGGTAAGGTATACAAGAAACATTAACCTTTACTACGTAAGTATACATTGTGACAAATGACATAGCTGACAAATCCTCAGAGAAGTATTACATCTTCTTTTTTTTTTTTTTGACCCGAGCATTGTTTCTGTCAGCACTTGAGTGTGTATGTGTGTCCTGTCACACCTGGTTGAGTAATGGAGTGTGGTGACAGTTACTAAATTGTATTTGGTGTGGTTAGGAGGAAGAAGTCTTTATTTCTGCCACAGTAAACAGTGTAATTTCACAGTTCTGTTTTTCTGAACACCTCAACCAGTGATGGATCTGCTCATCAGCACTGTCTCTGCACTCACTGCCCAGATCAACCTCTCTCTCTCTCTCTCTCTCTCTCACTCACTCTCTCTCTCTCTCACACACACACACACACAAAGTATTAAGATTCAATCATTTGGACAGACTGCCATTTACACTTAGCCTAGTAATAACAACATGCATCTCAAATGTGTCTCTTGTGATCAAGAAAGGATCTCTGATTTTGTGACTGAATACATCAATTAGTATATCAGTGACTAAGTGTTAATAAAACACAGCAATTCAACAGTGCATTAGTTCTACCAAATATATTTCAATGGAAAACATAAACACATAAATATAAGAAAAAAAAAGTGGACAACAAAAAAAACAAATTAGACATGCCAAAAATATATTTTTAATGTCATGAATGTTTGAAATGCCAAGTGGATGAGAAAACAATGAAATAATACCAGGTATAAAAATATCATAAACCCACTAACAAGACATGCAACCAGTGAAACCAAGAAATTCAAATATTCAAGATGCAACATTATCTATATGTATGTATATAAATCAATAAATAAAATGTTAACATCAACAACTACAGGAAAAAATCTAAACAAAAAACACTTCAAGGCTGTATTTGTATAACTAAAACTATTAATAAAATAAAATATAAATAAATATTAGATGGAAAAAAAAACATAAAAATTAGAACTTAAATTAAATTTAAGTAAAATTACTTAAACTAAAATATAAATAAAGCTAAAGAATATTTAAAAAATAAAAATAAAGGCTATTTCAAAATATCAAATACTACAATAGTATATAAATAATACAAAAAGTTTCCTTCCAGCAACAAAATGACTGCATTCGTGTACATGACAAATTAGTGAATGGGGGGCAGGGAATGCAACAAATGCGATGACATCACCCTCAGGGTAGAGGGTTTGGAAAAATATGCAGTTGTTGTGGCGGAGCGGTGGTGCATCCTCCGATTTCTTCCACTCCTCTGAGCACAGCAACACAAACAATGGAAGCATTTATACATTTACCACAGACCATGGCAGACATATTATCTCTGCTGGCTATTAATAGCCTCTATCAGTTTGCAGCATTCATTGGCTTTGATCGCACTCCCTCACGTTTGAAAGACAGTCCAGGTGCAATGAGACATTCAGAGTGATGAAGAATTTGTCAGGTTATTTTTAAGTGACATCAGGAACTAATGGTAATGCGGAAAACATAATTATGGCTTTGATTGAGTGTAATGAGTAATGAGAAATGAATTCATCGTTGATATGCAAATGAGAAGATGACGGAAGTACATCATTGGGGGTAGTGGTCTGTAAATGGGTGTATGGGTAATTGGGACTACATTGTCAAATTATCCAAACGTCAGTGGTGCGTGTAAAATGTCTCCCACCTTTCCATAGCGACAGGGTTATAAATCAAACTCAGTACTAATTGGGCAAACTCAGGCAGGCATAATCTTTAAATACATTCAGTGTTCATTAAAGAGAGAGCGAGAGAGAGGGAGCTAGTTGGCAAGTAGCTTTGTAAACAAGTGGTGATGTAACCTTACGTTCCTTAGCAGAGATCAAAGTTGGAAATAAAATATCAAACATAAGAGAAAACTACTCAGAGATCTCAACTCAAATTAGCTTTGAGCTAGTCGGCAAGAGGATCACAGGGTGTGTTGGAGTTTTAAAAATCTAGTGCCGTTGAAGGAAAATATTTTGCAGTGATGTTTGCGAAGTAGTTCTGGTGCAACATTTTGTAATGATACTGATTTTTCATGCACGCACACACACACACACACACACACACACACACACACACACACACACACACACACACACACACACACACACACACACACACAAACACAGATTAAACACAAACACTGCAACTAAAGCATTGCTCACACTGATTTTATGACTGGACGTCCAAGGTCAACATAACTGTTGAATATGCTGAACATAACTTTACAAAGTCATTCCATTATAGAATACTGATTTTCAGACCAAAAGCATGACTGGAAGTATGACATTTCCTGTATACAACAGTTAATTACTTATTTACATTTTAGAGAATATTGGCACTTACTTTAAGTTTTTTGATATGTTCAAAATAAATCTACGATATGGAGTTTTGCAGGGTGCAGGGTGAAAAAGTTCTACATGGAGATCAACATTGTAACTTCTTCAACTTCTTCATACATCACTACACTATTGACCGCACTTTGACAACACATTCTGAGTAACACCCAACAGTGGCATTCCTAAATGAACGAATAAAAAATTAAACTTTTCTGCTTGCAGTGACTTACTAAAGCCCCTTTCACACGACCGCACTTTGACAACACATTCTGAGTAACACCCACAGTGGCATTCCTAAATGAATCAGTGTTTATGGAGAAAATCAGTTGAGTTAACAATTCAGTGACTTACTAAAGCCCCTTTCACACTGCACGTTGGTCCTATAAAATTGCCGGAGTGCCTTCTGTGTGAATGCAAACACGGTTGGGGACCTAGTAACATGTTCAGTCCCAGAACGAGTTCTGTGTGAACAAAAGCCATGTGGCTTGCGGCTATTTTACCAGGTGTTTTGAAGGCAGATCAACATTCGTGACGAAAACATATGTACAAACTGTAATGAAGCAGAGATCAGTTAGCTCCTGCGAATGAACCAAAATCTAACGATCCGGGAACAATTGCCGGGACACATTACCTGTGTATTATCCGTAATCTCAGTCACTTGGTTAGTTCCTGAATGAATCAGTGTGTTTAAACAAATAAGACGAGTGACTGATTCAAATGAACCATTAGACACACACCCACAAAGACCTACAGTACTAACTATCAGAAACTGCAAAAAAATCATCAACCATTTCTGGTCATTTGTGTATGCAGTTTGTTGTAGCCTGAAACAGTGATCCAAATGGCACTAAATTAGATTGAGAAGTTCTTTTTGGACTCCAGTATGGACTGTGGGTGTAAGATTGATTCGGTATAAGGCAAAACTAATCACAAACTGTTGCCAGCCGACAGTGTACATGCCCTGAAAAATGACCAGTGTGTTGAAAAACAGCCTTTGTAAATATCACACTGGGCTCATGTAGTCTTACAGCAGGCAGGATGACACAATGATACCCCATACTCTACACTTTGCTTGATTTAGCACAGACATGAATCTATACCTAAAGAGAATATAATAATCATAGTGTGATGTGACATTTTCATAAAACATACACAATATTTGACAACATGAATAAAACAAGCTGGTTCAGTAGTAATTATGTACTCAAAGATGTTTGCTTACAAAAATGTGGTTATAGGCTATCCATCTTCTTTTAGCTTTTTATATATAAATGCAGGTAATCTGATGTAATTAGAAGTCAGTGTTAATATTAGAATGTAATTACTGATACGAACTGAGCAATGTTAATCATTATATGTGTAATTATATTCTGGAGAAGCAACAATTATTAAACCTTATTGTTATTATATTACCATTGTTATTAGAGTAAATGCAATATGTGCTATACAGACATATATTATAATGACCCAAAATACGCCTGTTCAGTCCGGCTTTACAAATTTTCATTTAAATGCATGCAAACTATCATGACTGCTTAAAGCATAAGTGTATGCCACAGACGCCATGTCACTAGCATGTCAGCAAACCCAAGATGACAGAAGAAGGTGTGGATGTTGCTCAAGGACTATTTGTGATGAAGTAGACCCTTCACTGAACAAAACCCTATCGAACTAAGAGGCAGACACGTCATGTTGACAGAGACATGATCAGAATGTGATAATTGCTAGTTTAAGTTGATGTTAACAACATAAAATTGTGAGACTGACTTAGGGCTAGAAGTGTTAGTTTATGTCAAATAATATGCATTTACATTTAAACAAAATGAAGTATCATTGACTTGTCAACAAACACTTGTATCAAAATATTCACTTTTTTATTCAAGAGAATAAAGCAAATGAACAACATGTGAATGAGTGAACGATGGCAAATTTTCAATTTAGGGTGAAAAACCAAAGCGCAAAAAGTTGATAAATAAAATCCATCAAAAAATTATATTTGTAGAGGAGACAGTTTAAAAATTTGAAAGGCTTTCATGTTTGACAGAATAATGGGACAGCTGTCATCATTTAATAAAGAGCATTAATGAAGGAATGTCTAATTATGAAGAGTACTTTTTAGAGGTGAAACAAGGAACACAGTTTTTTTGTATAAAATAGAATGTGCAAGGGAGGTATAAGAGGGTTTCCTTACACAATAGGAGGTCGCTGTGTACCCACAGAGAAATGTCCGAACTGAAGTTGCCCACCCATCACACTTTTGTTGTGCCAGTGGGGGAGCTCATACAGAATGGCACAGTGACACCACGGGAGTCGAGACTTGACAGGAAAGCACAGTGGGAATCATGCCCTGATTAGAAGCAGTACAGACCTCCTGTCTCTAAGCAACACCATCACTCTGTGCCTGGAATCAAACTGCACATCTGAACACTGTCATTTCATCTGTTTAGTGTTCATGTTCACCTAAACTGTAGAGACTTCTCTGCCCATTTTTATCCTGCACCATAAAAACTGAACTTGTCACCTTTTGCTATTTTGACGTCAATGCTTTAAAATGCAATATTTATTGCGACATGGCAAGTTTAAACATATCTTTCTGAATTTAATTTAAGAGCCATGACAGAGGGGATGATTTTCAGTGAATAACCAGTTAAATTTTGCTTTCTTTCTTACATAAAGCTGAAGTTTGCAGATAGCCTGTAACCATTTTACATAAGTATACACCATGCCAGTTACTATGATAGTGACTTCTGAAGCAGTGCAACAGCAAGCAAACAAATATCAGTAACATCCCCCAAGTAAATACTGCATGACTTCAAATATAGCTTTTATGGTGTTTTTTGTAATTTTTGAATCGTTGAATTGAATCGTTGTGGAGTGGAGTTAAGGGTAGTGGTGAATACACGCATAAAATAAAAATAAATACACACATATACATAGTGTTTTTCCTTAAAGAAATAAATACTTTCATTCAGCCAGGATGCATTAAATTAATCAAAAGTGACAGTAAAGACATTCATTATTATCTAAAGACTAAGTGAGATTGAATTGAGAGTGCTGATACACCAACTCTTCACTTTAAGTCAAGCAAACCTGTCAAAATGAAGGTGTCATTCCATAATAAAAGCCAGCACATGTTATACTGTACCACACATTAAGACTAAAGTTAGAGTGCAGAGAATATAATGGGTTTAAAGTAATCTCATGACCTGCGATAAGCATTTCATTATCGTTACAAACCTCCTGCACTGAATACAGGTCGTTAGATAAGTGTAAAGATGATTAATACTGAAGTTCTTTAAAATGGGTGTTTTTTTTTTTTTTAATAACCCCCTTTACCCACCTCTGTTATAAGATTAATCAGCACGTTAAGCTTCGGATTTCCTATGTGGCATGTCATTAACACATGCCATTATGTTGAGAGCTGGACTTTATGTGCCAGTGCCATCACTCAAAGCCTTATGAGGAAAAAGGAAAACTAAAAGTTGGCATTTTAATGCAGGAAAAGTTCCATGAAATAAAATGTTTGGACAGAGTTGAGTTTTAGAGGAAGAATTATGGCACAGTGTGTGTTCCCACTGTTCTGACAGCTCTGGCCCTTTCTTTAAAACAACAGAACAACCTGTCCATTCAGGAAGTGAGAGACAGATGGAGAGAGAGAGATAAAAAAAGACCAAGACAGAAAGAGAGAATCTGATTTTGAAATTAATGAGCAATTGCTAGCAGAGGAAAGCAGTGTGTTGGTTTAGAGCCATCAGCGTTCATTTCAAGCAGAACTGACACTGTTTGCTTGTGTGACTTTGCAGAAGCTTCTACTGAAGAGAAATACTGCTCAAAAAGCATAAAACAGGGACACAGAGAAAACAAACAGAAAACACAGTTTTGTAGTTGAATAATTATAGACCACTGCAATAAAAGGCTTCCAGTTGCTTAAAATGAAAATTTGAGTGGCTGAGGAAACTCAGCACACACAGTCATAAACATTCTTATATACTGTACTTCTGTGGATATAACGATCATATAATAACATAACACTGGATATAATGAACATATAATAATGGATATAATGAACATTTTGTTTAATATCTAAGGTACTTGTTTTTGATTTTTCATTAGCAGAAAAAAATACATACATAAAAATAACATGAAATTCTGATAAGCTATTCGATTTTAATTTCAATAGATGAACTGAAAAAAAAATATGGAGTGTAATATCGTTTTTATACAAAAGTTCTGTAATAAAAATATTAATACGAGTAGCTTACATTTTAGACAATATTGGCAGTTAAGCCCTGTTCACACCAAGAACGATAAATATAACAATAGCATAACAATAACTATATTAGCTGTATATTGTAAGCACACGCTGCAATTATTTTGTCTGTCACTTTGAATTGTCAAGCTCTTTAAATCTGGATGGATTCTGAATGGATGTCAATGTTTTTATCATTCATCACCTGAAAAAAAAAAAAAAATAAAAAAATAAATAAAAGTAAAAATTGTTCTGAAAGTGATTCCACCAATATGATTCCCCTGTATTATCATTATAGTTGTGGTGTGGATTCCTCTATTCTCATAGAATTAGAACAATTATTACAGCTATCATCTGTGGTGTGAATGATAATGATTCACACACTCACTAAAACAGTCACTATATAAATATCTGTTTAAATCAAAATTTTATTTTATGAACAAATCAGTTGAATTAATGATTCACTGACTCATGAAAACAGTCACTTTTTTGGTTTCTGAATGAATCGGTGTTTTAAACAAACTGTTTATATGGATGAGTCAGTCACTAACTTATAAAGACAGCCACTTGTCGCTACCTACACAACGGCATATTAATAATATAACCCAGAGAGAGTCAATAAAAAATCTTCACCACTAGCACAGCAACTGGACAGAACTAACTTTCGCATAAATATAACAAAAGTTCATAATCGCTGTACTCGGATGAGACATACAGTACAGAGATTCAATGGAGTGATAAATGGAACTAAATATGAGAATAATGTCCCATGCCCAGACATTCTAATGGCAGACGAGGAGACATAAATAAAAATAAAGTTCCTAGTATGAGCATTTAATTGCATTTGTTCAGCAGACAAAAAAGCAGAGCAGTGCATCCTCTACTTAATTAACCACAAAGAAGACAAGCATAAATCATGTTTACACCAAGTGGTCAACAGAGGTTAAGTGCATAATGCTTGTAAATAAAACAAAGGAAAAGTATAAAAAATAAAAATAAACCGAGGAGGAGGATAAAATAATCTAGCTCTAAAAATAGACATTTTAGAAGCACAATAAGATACAATGAAAATCTTGAGACTATGACAATGAGTAATGGTGCTCAAATACATGACATTAATTCAGGGAGAACTGTGCATACCGATATCTTTTCAAAAATCTGTTCTTGACTCCATAAATCTCTGCGATTTATGCTCAGGGGTGTACTTTTGTAACATGGGGCAAAAAAAGAAATGGTGTGATTACATATGGTCCTGATGTAGTGGTAGTCCAGGATGTGCATTAGTCAACATGCAGCTTTACTGCTCTAATCTGGATCATCAGATTCTGGGTCAGATTAAACTGACCCTCATCTAAGCAAAACCTCACACGCGGTCATGCATTTGCAGTATGGCAGCTGGGGCCTGACACATGTGTTTTCTTCAGATATCTTGTGAGTTTTCGAGTGTGCAGCAATGTGTAATCAGACGTCTGTTCACATCTGATTTGTGAACAAATGATTCTTATGAACAGCTTTGTTTTCATGAGTTAGTTGAAAAGATTCATAATTCACAATTCTTTATTTTTTTTCGTCTGGAACACAAGAAACACGTACGCACATATTTATAATTTGCATACATGTCCGGAACAATTTATTCGATTTCTGAAATCTGATGGAGCCTATTATTTTTGACCAGATCCCAATCCTGACGATACAAATGCCATGCCCTATGACAATTCAAAACAGAGCATTAATATCATGTTTTTTATATTATCTGGCTTTGGTTTGTCTTCAGTTTATTCACATCTATGTTTACTCTTTCTGTCAGACCCTGACTGCTCCCAGTGCATTTTATCCAATATGAGGTGACAAGTTTGGTTTACCTAGGCATATAACCCACAGCACAAGCACAAAGATGACTGACAGGTGGAGGGGAAATGTCATGATATAAACATGATCTCTATTTTCTACACTGTTCTTTCCCACATGTCACTCTCATTTCTTCTAAAGCAGATCCAGGGTTTCTCTTGGCTGTGTTTAGCAAAACAGGACAGTTTCTTTCTAAGGTCTCCCCACAGAAAAATGTGTCCCAAACAGCACTAGTGCTTTAAATCAATTCCTCATCTTAGAGTTCATTGACTCAGAAGGCCTGTGAGGGTGAGTGATTAGCCATTAACAGACTGGTGCTAATGGGTAAGCAGAAGGAAAATTTACCAGTTCTCTTTCTTGGAAAAAAAGGGAAACATATTCAGTTTATATCTATAAGCAGAATATAACAGGCAACATTTCCTTCAGTGGCATTCAGTTGACATACTGTAATTGCTATTGTGGCATATAGAAAGCCAACCCAGTATAGGGTTTGGCTGTATGAGAATTCAGCATTAATTGACTAGAGCAGCTCGTTAAAGGCTAGTCACACTGTTTTTACTGAGGACGTTACCGAGACACATGAATAAAACATTCACTGCAAAATCCACAAAGATGAAATAAAGCTCTACGGCGATGAGACTTTCTCACTTCAGACAGCAGAGCAGAGCTTCCCTTCATCTAACACATTAGATAAATCCATTGAAAACTGCACAAAGCCTATAAACATAAAGGTATTACTGAGATAAGAAGCAGACAAAGTGTCCTCTCATACTCTAAAAAGTTTGACCTTTTTGACATATGAATCTAAAGCTTTAACTTTCGTAATCCGGTTTCTTCATTATTTTTCCTGTATGTGGGAGGAAAATATGGAGTAATCATTACTGTAAGGAAGCTGAATAACCTCTGACACTACAGAGAGAAACTGTGAGATACAATGTGTGATCAATAGTTTCAGAAAAATAGATATTTAACCAGTGAGTATGAGTTTTGTATAATTTCCTCTTGAGCGTGCTTCTCAGCCCAGTCCAGTTTTTATTCCATATAATGTATACATACATATATATATACTTTGCAATTTGTTCATAAATTTGTATTAAAACTTTATGAGTAAAATGAATATATATATATATATATAATCCTGGAATATATATATATATATATATATATATATATAAATATATATATATATACAATGAAATAGTATAACATCCCAAAACAGCTATATATGATGCTATTTCACTGTAGTGTTTATGCACTAAATAATACAGCTATATTCATTAAGATAATAATAATAAATTCCCAATAGTTGAACATGAATTTGAAAATGTATTCACTATTTCAAGTTCTTAGCATTCTTTTTTCTTGATCATGTTATACAGCATGATTTGAAAATGGTACAAGAAACATCTTGAAGTTTAATGTAAGAAAATCTGATATTTTCTACAAGAGTTCACATGGTAAAACATAATTAAAGAACTTGCATTGCAACGCTTGTATTCTGCCATGCTGGGATACAGCTACGAGAGTTTAGAGAAGAGATCATGTTATTTTCCTAATGTGCAATTCTACGTCTCACACAGGACCCAGCCAGCTGTGACTGCTGTCGGAGTTGTTTCATTACCAGTGGGCTTCGTGCCTCAGCAAATGTCACCGATTCGAGCCCAAGTCAGATCAATCTGGGTGGAGGATACATTTCTGTCACATCAGTGAAGGGCTGAGCGGAGCACAAAAGAGGAGGTGAGAGCAGGAGAAGCGGAGGACGTCTGTCCTATCAGATTGTGTTAGTGCAGGCATTTAAAAATGTTCTTCACTATTAATGTCTGGGTTTGTAGAGCAGAATAATGGCAATCTCCTTATGCAGAAGATATGTGCTGGAGATTTAAATGGTTGGAACAGACATGGATTTCCAATTATGAATCTCAAATAACATAACAAACTGATCGAAAATCATTTTGGCTGACACAAATGATAAAAAAGTATGCAGTGAGTATGCATCATAATGCTGTGTGAAGAAAAAGTTCTTCATAAATATATTCATGCATTATTGTCCAAGTTTCCAAACCAACTTAAACATTTATACAGGTCCTTCTCAAAAAATTAGCATATTGTGAAAAAGTTAATTATTTTCCATAATGTAATGATAAAAATTTAACTTTCATATATTTTAGATTCATTGCACACCAACTGAAATATTTCAGGTCTTTTATTGTTTTAATACTGATGATTTTGGCATACAGCTCATGAAAACCCAAAATTCATATCTCAAAAAATTAGCATATCTCATCCGACCAATAAAAGAAAAGTGTTTTTAATACAAAAAAAGTCAACCTTCAAATAATTATGTTCAGTTATGCACTCAATACTTGGTCGGGAAACCTTTTGCAGAAATGACTGCTTCAATGCGGCGTGGCATGGAGGCAGTCAGCCTGTGGCACTGCTGAGGTGTTATGGAGGCCCAGGATGCTTCGATAGCGGCCTTAAGCTCATCCAGAGTGTTGGGTCTTGCGTCTCTCAACTTTCTCTTCACAATATCCCACAGATTCTCTATGGGGTTCAGGTCAGGAGAGTTGGCAGACCAATTGAGCACAGTAATACCATGGTCAGTAAACCATTTACCAGTGGTTTTGGCACTGTGAGCAGGTGCCAGGTCGTGCTGAAAAATGAAATCTCCATCTCCATAAAGCTTTTCAGCAGATGGAAGCATGAAGTGCTCCAAAATCTCCTGATAGCTAGCTGCATTGACCCTGCCCTTGATAAAACACAGTGGACCAACACCAGCAGCTGACATGGCACCCCAGACCATCACTGACTGTGGGTACTTGACACTGGACTTCAGGCATTTTGGCATTTCCTTCTCCCCAGTCTTCCTCCAGACTCTGGCACCTTGATTTCTGAATGGCATGCAACATTTGCTTTCATCCGAAAAAAGTACTTTGGACCACTGAGCAACAGTCCAGTGCTGCTTCTCTGTAGCCCAGGTCAGGCGCTTCTGCCTCTTTTTCTGGGTCAAAAGCACACGCCGGTGCACGGTGGCTCTGGATGTTTCTACTCCAGACCCATGTTCCCTCTAATTTTTTTTTCTTGCTGAGCAAAAACTTTTCTCTATTGGGCGGACATTTCGGCCACCTGTGCAAAAAACATTCTTTATACCAGACATGTACAGCGCGCATATATATACACATACAGTACATATATTATATATATATATATATATATATATATATATATATATATATTATATATATATATATATATATATATATACATACAGTATAATACACTGCCATTCAAAGTTTGGGATCAATAATGTTTATTAAATAAGTTTCTTATGCTCATCAAGGCTGTATCTATTTGATAAAAATATTGAATATTATTTCACAAAATAATATTGTGAAATATTATTGCAAATTTAAAATAAAAGTTTTCTATTTTAATATACTTTAAAATATAATTTATTCCTATGAAGCAAAGCAATTTTCAGCATCATTTCTCCAGTCTTCGGTGTCACATGATCCTTCACAAATCATTCTAATATGCTGATTTATAATCAATCTTGGAAACAGTTGTGCTGCATAATATTGTTTTGGGACTTGTGATATTTTTGTGGATTCTTTGATAAATAAAGTTTAAAAGGACAGTGTTTATTCAAAATATAAATTTGTGTGTTACAATATACACTACTAAAATGTTTGTGGTCAATATTTTTTTCTTTTTTTTAAAGAAATTAATACTTTTATTCAGCAAGAAATGTGTTAAATGGATAAAAAGTGATAATAAAGACATATTTTTAGAAAAGATTTTCTATTTTGAATAAATGCTGTTCTTTTTAACTTTTTTATTAATCTAAGAATCAAAGAAAAAAGTAAATACGTTCCAAAAAAAAAAAAAAAAAAAAAGTAAAAATATTAAGCAGCACAACAGATTCATCACTGATAATAAATCAGCATATTAGAATGATTTCTGAAGGATAATATGACACTGAAGGCTGGAGTAATGATGCTGAAAATTCAGCTTTGCTCCACGGGAATAAATTATATTTTAAAGTATATTAAAAACAGGAAACCAATATTAGAAATTGCAATAATGTTTCACAATATTACTGTTTTTTTTCTTCTGTATTTTCGATAAATAAATACATCCTTGATGAGCAGAGACTCCATTAAAAACAAGGTCAATTATTTATTAGGTTTATAATATAGGCCTAACGTAATATTATATCAAAACAAACTGAAGCATTTAAACTGATAGAATAGAATAGAATAGAATAGAATAGAAACTGAAGAATTAAACTGAGATCTGTAAGTTAAATATAAAAAAAAACAAAAAACGTGAACGTCAATGCTTCTATAGCTATCTAAACATCCCTATGATGTACAGTTTGCACACTACACCTGTGTGACTGTAAATGTCTGTGAGTTTTGTTACCGTTCTGTGCCCATCATCCGCTGTTTCCAGCACTTAATCAAGCCACTCTTCTTTAATACATGATGACGTTTTATTTCACATGTCATTGCGTTTGCGTCGGCTCTCGAGTTGAGCTATTTCGTAGGCTACGCAACCATTAAAATATTCGGTTTCAACAGCGACTCATTTGGCGCACATCATTCCCTTTCTATGAAACTGTAAACCGCATTCACCGGTTCTAAGTCTATCGTGATATCAACTCTATAGCGGTTTACCCGGGCATTGCAATTCATTCGCTTTCGCAAATAGCTTTCCCAACTCATTTATGCGTGTGCGCGGCACATTATTTCTTCTGCGCGGCTGCGGTGGAAGAAGTGCGCGGCCGCGCGCGCGCGCAGCTTAGAGGGAACATTGCTCCAGACTCAGTCCACTGCTTCCGCAGGTCCCCCAAGGTCTGGAATCGGTCCTTCTCCACAATCTTCCTCAGGGTCCGGTCACCTCTTCTCGTTGTGCAGCGTTTTTTGCCACACTTTTTCCTTTCCACAGACTTCCCACTGAGGTGCCTTGATGCAGCATTCTGGGAACAGCCTATTCGTTCAGAAATTTCTTTCTGTGTCTTACCCTCTCGCTTGAGGGTGTCAGGTCGGCAATCTTACCCATGATTGCGGTTTTTGAGTAATGAACCAGGCTGGGAGTTTTTAAAAGCCTCAGGAGTCTTTTGCAGGTGTTTAGAGTTAATTAGTTGATTCAGATGATTAGGTTAATAGCTCGTTTAGAGAACCTTTTCATCATATGCTAATTTTTTGAGATAGGAATTTTGGGTTTTCATGAGCTGTATGCCAAAATCATCAGTTTTAAAAACAATTAAAGACCTGAAATATTTCAGTTGGTGTGCAATGAATCTAAAATATATGAAAGTTTATTTTTTATCATTACATTATGGAAGTTAAATCCACTGCCTCAGTGAAACGATTCACAAAGCTTACAGGTAATATTCATGCATTATTGTCCAAGTTTCCAATGTAGAGTCTCCATTTCTAAAGTTAAATCCACTGCCTCAGTGAAACGATTCACAAAGCT